>NC_045444.1:117101677-117109166 GCF_002776525.5 Piliocolobus tephrosceles
TGCCCCAAAGGCAAAGAAAGAATTAGACTCTAAATTGGGTTCTCATTACAGAAAAACAAGTAAGCATTCAGCTCTGCCAAACATCTATGCAGGAAGTCTCTAGATGCATATTTAACAGCAAGTCTCCAAATCATATATTTATACTTCCCAAATGATGTTTTGAGAAATTGGAGCTGTTCTATATTTATGCTTATCACATAATAAGTGCTTAATAAGTTCCAATGCAAACTTTGCCTTTGGGGCAGTAGAAAGTCTTCAAAGCCCACCATCTGAGCTTACATGGGTGATATGGTTTGGTTTCGTGTCCCCACACAAATCTCATCTCAAATTGTAATTCCCATGTATTGAGGGAGGGATCTGTGATTGGATCAATGGAGCAGTTTCCCCCATGCTGTTCTCATGATAGTGAGTTCTCATGAGATCTGATAGTTTTATACACGTTTGGAAGTTCCTCCTTCCTTCGTTCTTTTCTCTCCTGCCGCCTTGTGAAGGTGCCTGTTTCCACTTCTGCCATGATTGTAAGTTTCCTGAGGCCTCCCCAGCTATGCAGAACTGTAAGTCATAAATCAAACCTCCTTTATAAATTGCCCAGTCTCCAGTCTCTGGTAGTATATTTGTGGCAGTGTGAATACTAATACAATGGGGCTGGCTCAAACTGAATCAGCCCTGACTCTGCCTCACAGGAATGACCTTCAGCTAACCACAAGATGATCTCTCTGATCCCATCAAACACCTGCCCTAGCTGTTCTGAGAAGACCTCCTTAGCCACCCAAGTCCTCCCAGCTTTCCTTATATAAATCTCTAGTTCATTTATGACCACAATCGCAAGTTAACTCTTAATTTGTCCTCTATTTTTCCCTGTGGATTAGTCTTATTTCCCTAATACTAGCCTAAGACTGTCTTCCTCTCCACTGTGGCTCAGAACTTGCAGCCAGAGTTTCTTGGTTGACTCCAGCCCACTAAAGATTGGGCAGAGAATGCCAGTCCCTGGTGTGCCAGGAACTGAGCTAAGCACCTTCCAAACAAGGTCTCATTTAATCTTCACAAAACTCTATTGTATGAGTACTAGTATAGCCCTCAATTTAGAGACGAGGAAATTAAGGCTCTCAGAGATTAACAGAAGTCACACAATCACTAAGTAGCAGAGGTGATTAGTAGTGACCTGAGCTGGTCTCTCAGTAGACAAGTCCCAGATTTTTAACCTGGGTTAAAAATCGCAAGGCACTAAGATGCCAGACTGTAGGGCGAGGGCGCTTTGTGGTTTTCCATACATATTGGGCGGGTGGGGACCAGGGAGAAGATGCTTCAGTCTCCCATGCATGGAGCAGGTTACATTGCATGCCTAGGGTTCTATTTCATACACGAACTTTGTATCCTCCTATGGACTCCCACAGGTTTTTTTGAGACAGGGTCTCCCCCTGTTGTCCAGGCAAGACTTAAGACTTCAGTGGCATCATCGTGGCTCTCTGCAGCCTCCTCAACCTTACTGGTTCAATTAATCCTCCTACCTCAGCCTCCCAAGTAGCTGGGATTGCTGGCACACACCACCAAGTCTGGATGATTTTTGTATTTTTTGTAGAGATGGGGTTTCATCATGTTGCCCAGGCTGATCTCTAACTCCTGAGTTCATACTATCCTCCCAACCCGACCTCCCAAAGTGTTGGGATTATAGGCGTGAGCCACAGTGCTTGGCCGAGAGTCTATTTTCTGTTCTAGCCTTCTCCTTGGATTTCACACAACAGGTGCTCCATAAATACTCAATGAATCCAGGCAGGTATGAAGAAATGTAATTTATTTCTCCTTTATCCATCCCCCTGAGCAAATGTCCAGATGGCAGAGTCTAAGGGAATGCTGACCCACCCATTTGTATCCTATTGACCTTCCTGCTGCTGACCCAGGAGCAACTGCGTGGAGTGGGTGCGTGCTCTCGGTTGCTCAGGTTGTGTCCTGAGATCCTGGCATGGTCTTCCGGGGGAATATTTTTTCCACTGCAGATGACCAGAGGAAGATACCCCACATTCTTCCATAATACGGAGGACAGCTGTGTAGGTTACAGGGGAGGCCAGAAATGAAGCAGGGATGGTGGAACTTGAGACAAAGAAGAAACAAAGGGCTGCCCTTAACAGATGCCTTCATTGGTTGACCGGTTCATTATCCAGACCATATGAAGGAAGGAATAAAGAGGGGATCTCAGTTCTTTTCCTCAAACAGCCAAATAAAACCTTTTGTTGTTGTTGTTTTGAGCAAGAACTTTGTACTCGTACATGAAGAATAGATGAGTAGAAAAGTGTGCAGTGAGTTTGAAAAACATTATTGAGATCTTGAACTTCTACCTTAGCCTGGGTCCCATCGGCTTGGGGAAATTTTAGGATTTGTTACAGATGTTAAATTAAGAAAAAGAAATCTAGGTACAATTCAGCTTCTATAGGAAAAAAAAACAAACAACAACAAAAATAAATAAATAAATAAATACAAACAAAACAGCCTTGCAGGCCAGGCTATTGCCTTGAAAACAAAAGATAATTAAAGATTACTTAGGGCTAGGCGCAGTGGCTCACACCTGTAATCCTAGCACTTTGGGAGGCCGAGGCAGGTGGATCACCTGAGGTTAGAAGCTTGAGACCAGCCTGACCAACGTGGAGAAATCCCATCTCTACTAAAAATACAAAATTAGCCGGGCATGGTGGCACATGCCTGTAATTCAGAGGCAGGAGAAATGCTTGAACCCAGGAGGCGAAGGTTGCAGTGAGCCGAGATCGTGCCATTGCACTCCAGCCTTGGGCAACAAGAGTGAAACTTCATCACAAAAAATAAAATATAATAAAGTTTACTTTATCCAAACTCCCCTCCCAAGTAAGTTTTTCAACAAAATGTGCTCTCCCTGTCCTGCGGGGAAGTTGGAGAAGAGCTGGCCCCTCCAGCCCTGAAAATAGTGAGTAGCCAAGACAGAGAGAGGAGGCAGGGGAAGGAAAGCAATGCCAGGTATGTCAGAGTCAGAGAGACAGATAGAATATAAACAAGGTGGAGGGTAGCGGGAACCCTTTCTCCTCCTCACCCCAGCCCACCCTACTCTCTACTCAGGCCTCTGGGAGAAGGTTGCTGAGAGGCTGCCTGCACCTGCCTGGGATGCAGCCTCATCAGTGTGTCTTGGTTAGGCAGGACGCTGCCCACCACTGAGCTCTGCTAAGTCACCCTTAGACCTTTGGCAGCATGAGCGAGAGTTTGGAGGAGCTGCAAATCTAAATGGGAAGCGTTCAGAGGGGTCCATCGTAGCAGGACAGTTAGGGTGTAAGCAAACTGCTAAGGTTGGAACCAAGCACAAGCTCTGGGCAGACCTCAGAGGGTCTTCAGCCCCAGTGGGAGCTGGGGTGGAGTGAGCCGTGGTGCAACCCTGCCAAAGCATCACCAGGGACACAGAATGGACCCCGAGGGTACAACAGCCACAGAGTTCAACGTCACCTTGCTGTACCCTTGCTCTGCAGTGCTGCCTCTCGGGAAGAGTGGCACTTTAGCATAGGGACCAAGAAACGTCCCAGAACAAAGCAAGCTAGACCATGGCCCCAGGCCTTTTAACCTTCGGCATTATAAGAACATCTTGATTCACTGAAACTGTTGCAGATGAGGACTGATGGCAGGAAGGGCCTCAGAAGAAAACTCCTTGTGAGGACTCCTTCTTGTGACAGGACTCAGAGCCGAGGCCCAACACGAGGGCTTAGAAGGTAGGGCTTAGCCTGTGTATGGGCCCAGCTTCCCCAGGCAGTGGCCTTCAGACACCACAGTTGAACATGAAAATGTAAACTGAGCATTCATGCCTCAGGAAACCAAGGGAGGGGCTCCTCTGCCATCTGTGCTAAAAGTAGAGCAGCCAGGGCCTCATCCCAACAGAGGACAAGAAAGTCTTCTTTCACACGGACCCTTCCCAACATCAACTCCGTATGGCAGGGGAGGAGCAGAGGCAGCCAAAACCAGGAGTTGGATTGAGGCTTCCATCCATTTCCTGTTCCCCGGCGTCTGGAATGCTGTGCCATCCAAGGTACTTGTCACAAAGTCCTGGGCCCAGCTGTCCCTCTGCTAACCAAGATCCTAGGCCAAGTGCCACCTGAGTTCTGTGGTCCAGGGTGACTGGCTGCAGAGAGGCTTGGCTGTTCAGTTACAGGAAGAGGCTCCCACATACACACCCTCCTCCTGATCCTATGCTGAGCCCCAACACAGCGGTGGGAACCTATGTGTCACCCAGCCTTAACCACCCAAAGAGGGGATGGATGCCTGTATCTCGGGCTCTCCTTTCACTCCGTTAGCATCTATCCACCTGGGTCCCTTTCCCCCAGTTAATCATGGCTGCATCCATATCATGAAGCCTTCTGCTCTGAGGACAGCCAGCCAGGACCAGACATACACACAGCAGGCTGTTCCTTCCTTCCATGCCTTTGTTTGTGTGGCCCTCTTTCCTCTGCCCACCTGGATTCAGCTGGCTGAGGCTCAGAGATGCAGTTTAGGCACATTGGCTGCAGAAAGCTGTCTCCGAATCCTCAGCGTGGCATAAGCTTCTCTATCACCCTGCAAAGACCTTGCTCCTAGTATTGCATTCATTCATTCAACAAATACTTAAGTACCTACTCTGTACCTGTCCTAGGCACTAGGGATGCCACCATGAATAAAAGAGATGAAAGAAAAAAAAAAAAACCTGCCCTTATGGGACATAGATCCTACAGTATGTGGGACGGGACTGATAATACATGAAATAAGTAAGCTACATGGCATGTCAGATTCAAAATTTTGTGACGACAGAGAAAGCAGCAAAGGGGGTGAGGCACGTGGGATGGTGGGGAGGTCACGTATGTGTGTGCCTCTCTCAGGTCTGAGTGCTCCTTCAGAACAAGCATGGGTTGTGCTTCTCTGGGCCCCCACTCCTAGCCAGGCACCCTGCTCCGTAGTCTTCTTCACTATTGCTGCCACATACTTGACCACTTGCCCTTTACAGCCCAGAGATTCCTTGGCTGTCTGCACCTATTTCTCCCCAGAGCACCCAAGAAGTCACCAAGGAGGGAGGGTCCAAGAAGGACAAGGCAGGGCTTGGATAGGCTCCCAGGACTAAGCAAGCAACACCTACCAGCTCAGGCCTTCTTGAAATTAATTCTGGAGGTCAAGCCAATATCATTTGTAGAGCCATGAGCCCTAAGAAAGAACACTTCAGACAACAAATCAACGAATGCAGCATTCTACTTTTCAACAAATGTGTGAATTGCAACATAGCATTAATGACAGAGGCGCTGGAAGGCAGTGCTGTCCTGATGGTTTCATAGGAACTACCGTTTACTCAGGGAGGCTGGCTCTGGGCGTGAGGGAGAGGGCTCAGCTTTAGTGCTGCTTTATACAAGCATACTGGGTTTATTTTTATTTTATTTTATTTTCTCGCTCTGTCACCTGGGCTGAAGTGGTGGCATGATCTCACCTCACTGCAACCTCTGTCTCCCAGGTTCAAACAATTCTCCTGCCTCAGCCTCCCAAGTAGCTGGGATTATAGGCATGAACCACCACACCTGGTTAATTCTTGTATTTTTAGTAGAGATGAGGTTTTACCATGTTGGCCAGGCTGGTCTTGAACTTCGGACTTCAGGTGATCCGCCCTCCTCAGCCTCCCAGAGTGCTGGGATTACAGACATGAGCCACTGCACCCGGCCTATTTTTAAATCAGTTATGCTGGAGGTGGGTATGCTTTCCTCCTTCTTGGCTCAGCTTAGATAGGCAACCCTGTGTCCCAGAAGATCCCTCTACTGTGCCCACACCCCATCTGCCTGTGGATTAGCCCTGACTCAAAGTGGGCCAGTCACTTTCTTCTTGAGATGTGGAAGTGAGTGTAGTTTGAGAGGCGAAGTTGCTGATGCCTGAAATTCAGCTTGTGGGTGGTGCAGTTAGGAGGTGATGTGGAGTGGAGTCAGCACCACATGCAGGGCCAAGCTCCCCTGCTGCCAAGAGGAGACTGGGGCAAATGCAGGGAGGGAGAGGCTATGATGCTGCAGGCCAAGAGGCAGAAAGAGAGAGAGAGAGAGAGGGAGGCAAGAGAGAGAGAGTTGGAAGAGAGAAAGACGCTGGGACTGGCCAGAATATGTCCTGCTTGTGGCTGTCTTAGAGGTGCCTCACCCTTATTACAATGCTTCCTTCTTGTAACTTGAGCTAATTTTATGGATTTCTTTTTTTTCTTTCTTTGTCTTTCTTTCTTTTTTTTTTTTTTTTTTTTTTCAGATGGAGTTTTTTTCTGTTGCTCAGGCTGGAATGCTGTGGTGCAATCTTGGCTCACTGCAACCTCTGCCTCCAGGGTTCAGGTGACTCTCCTACCTCAGCCTCCAAGTAGCTGGGATTACAGGCACCCACCACTGCCCCGGGCTAATTTTTGTATTTTTACAAAATACAAAATGGTTTTACCATGTTGCCCAGGCTGGTCTCGAATTCCTGACCTCAGGTGATCCACCAGCCTTGGCCTTCCAGAGTGCTGGGATTACAAGCGTGAGCCACCATGCCTGGCCACATTTTTAATCTCACAGATTCTGTGGGTCAGAAGACCACACATGGCCTAGGTGGTCCTCAGTTTCAGGGCATCTCACCAGACTGGAATCAAAGTGTTGGCCAGGTGCAGTGGCTCATGCCTATAATCCCAGCACTTTGAGAGGCTGAGTGGCATGTGGACAACAGAGTGAGACCCTGTTTCAAAAACAACAACAACAACAAAAATAAACAAGGTGTCAGTTGGGGTTGTGGTCTCATTGGAAGTTTCAGCTGGGGAAGCAGCTACTTCTAGCCTCACTCACAATGTTGTTGGCAGAGCTGTTAGGCTGAGGCTGCCCTCAACTTCTTATTACATGGGCCTCTACAGCTCTCTTCATCAGAGCAAGTGTGTGAGCAGAGCCAGAGAGAGTGCCACAAGATAGAAGTCACAATCTTTTATAACCTGCTCTTAGAATTGTTATCTCATCACCATTGCTGTATTCTATTAATTAAAGTGATTAGTTAGGTCTAGTCCACAAACAAAGGGAAGGGATTTCACAAGGACATGAATACCAGGAGAGGAGAACTACTGGGGGCCATGTCGGAAGCTGCTGGCCACACCCCTGAACTAGAAAAACCACAAGATTACATGAAAAAGATATTTAAGGAAGGCCCTACCACAGATGGAAACTAGTCTTGTCCACAATTCCAAGAAGATCCTTTAAATTCTAAAGTAATCTGGTTTTGTTTTTCTTTCTGTTTTTGTTTTTAGAGAGAGTCTTGCTCTGCTACCCAGGCTGCAGTGCAGTGGTGCAATTGCAGCTCACTGCAGTCTCAACCTCCTGGGCTCAAAGGACGCTCCCTCCTCAGCCTCCTGAGTAGCTGGGACTACAGGCGTGCACCACCATGCCTGTGACCCATAAAGTCCTTAAGTCAATGTAACTTACTCGATTATGTTGGTGTGTCACTAATTCTTTCCCTGCAATTCCAGCAATAAAATTCCCAG
>NC_045444.1:117109566-117112489 GCF_002776525.5 Piliocolobus tephrosceles
CACCTCCTGGGTTCAAGCTATTCTCCTGCCTTGGCCTCCCAAGTAGCTGGGATTACAGGTGCCTGCTACCACACTTGGCTATTTTTTGTAGTTTTTAGTAGAGATGGGGTTTCACCATGTTGGCCAGGCTGGTCTCTAAGTCCTGACCTCAAGTGATCTGCCCACCTCAGCCTCCCAAAGTGCTGGGATTACAGGCATGAGCCACTGCGCCCGGCCAAAAGCTACCATTTCTAATACAGATCCCGGCCAAAAGCTACCATTTCTAATACAGATATAACCCTAATTGACCTGGGACTTAAATTGCAAGAGAAACAGTTCAGCACATGATGTGTTAGGCAAAGATTCAGCCCTCAGCCCAAAGTGTTAAGGGGATTATAAGCAGGTATGTTGGCCTCAGGAAGATCCGTTCAACAGGTATTTTAAAGCATCTACCATGTGCCTGACATGGTGCTGAGAATATACAGTGAAAAATTACTTCATTCACAAATATTTATTGAGCATCTGCTATGTCATATAAATTGTTCTGGCCTCTTAGGGAGTACATCTAAGAAAAAGACAGACCTAAGTAAGCAGAACTTACCTTAGAGCAATACCAATAGATGGCATGCAAAGATTAGTTGTTACTTTGTAAAGTGTCCTTATGCTATCCCACTGGAACCTCAATAGGCAGAAGGTTCCAGTATTGTCATCATTTGGGATATGAATAAACCTAGAATACAGAGATCAGCACAGGTCCCAGAGCTCAGAGAGAGTCAGAGGCTCATGGACTCTTCTTTACTTTCTTCTATAAGTGGTTCTCAAATTCGAGTGTTCACTATAATATCCTAGGGTTCTTGTAAAAATGCAGAGTCCTGGGCCTGGCTCCCAGAGATTCTGACCCAGTATATCAGGGATAGGCCTGGGAATCTGTACTTTTAATATCACCCAACAGCAGAAGGTCCTCAGAGCTTCCTTTGAGAACACGCTGTGAGCCCATCTCCCAACCAAGAGATTTTTGTCAAAGCTCCCAAGGAAGGAGTAGGTTTGACTGCACAGTGAGTGCTCAGTTCCTCATGTGAAATGTACAAATTCAATTCAACTTGATCAATATTCATTTGTTCAGTTGAATAAAAATAAAGAGCTTGGGAAGTGGCGGGTGGGGTGTCGATAGAGATGTCTACGTGGAGGAATATCAACTCAGAATGCCAGGAAGTTGTCTTCAAATATCTTAAGATGGTGGGTAGCTCAGTTTAACTCAAACACCTTTATTAAATGCATCAATTAGGATACTTTTGGTTGTGAGCAATAGAAAACCCTACGTCACTGGCTGAACAACCAGGAGCTGCATCATGTCACCACAAGGAGGAGTCCAGAGGGGTATAGACCCCGTGCCCCAGGCACTGTGCTGGGTAGAGGCTTGAGGTACCCAGACATGGTCCCTATGCTCAAGGACAGTCTTAGAGGGAAACACATGAACAGATGCCTTGGAGTCAATGTGCTGTGATACGTGCTGTGATGCAGGTGTTGCCCAGAAGAGGGGCACTCGGCTCTGCCTGAGGACAACAGGCAGGTGAAGCTTCCTGGCAGAGGTGATACCTGTGCTGGGCACTGAGGATGAGTAAGAATGAGGCAGAGAAGAAAGGAGTGGAAGGAGGTTTCAGGCTGTATGCCTCACAACTCAGAGGGATGAGGCATCGTGGCGTGGCGTGGGAAGTCCCGTGCCTCTGGAGTGAGTAGACGGGATGTCAGACTGAAGAACGAGCAGAAGCCAGGACCCGAGGGCACATAAGTCATCCTGAGGAACTTGAACTTGGTGGTCCACCACATGGCAGTGTTCATGGGGCAGCTAGAGATGCAAGTCACAGTTTGCAGAGCAATTTTTTGAACCTTAGAAGCCATATAAGGGCTGAAGATATGTATTAGAGTGTTGGCAGCATAGAAGTGATAGAAATTCTAACACAGATGAGAAATGACAGGCACAGTGTGAGACAGAGGAGAGCGCTAAGCCTAAGCGTGGGAGCCTAGGAGCAAGACTCAGGTCTCAAGACCCCACGTCTCCACCAAGCAGTCTCAGAAGAATTGCTCGACATGTGGGAAGAGCTCCAGGCAAGAGGCTGTCTTGGAAATCAAGGAAGTGGAAAGTTTCCAGGAGGAGAATGTGGTTGCCATTTCAAATGCAACAAAGAGGCCCAGAAAGATAAGGACTGAAATGTACAGTGGGTTTGATAATCTGGAAGTCACTGGAGACTTTGGTAAACAGTTAGTGGCATGGGAGGGACAGAACCAGGGTATTGTCGTAGGGAATGATAGAGCAACAAGGGCTGGGATTACCCAATGAAGATGGTTCTTATAATAAGCTCAGGGCAAAAGGAAAGGAAAGAGCGAGTGGCAAGAGGAGAGTATAGGATCAAAGAAAGTGTTTTTTGGGTGGGGAGAATTTGAGCATGTTTGTACACTGAGGGTCAGAAGGAGACAGGAGTGAATGGAGCAAGTTGTGAGCAAATTGGAGCAAGAGGGACAAAATTGAGGCACTGTGATGGGCTGGACCTGACCATGAGGAGGAATACCTCGTCCTCAGAGACAAGGGAGGGTGGGTGGGTGGGTGTGACACACTGGAAAAGCAGGATGGTGGGAGCCATACAGTGTTCAGTACAGGATGAACACCGGAAAGAAGTATTAATGAGAGCTTTCTGCAGATCCCGACCCTTTGCAAAGGGAGTGCACATTTACTTTACAATTCGCAAAGAATAGCACCCTCTTTTATAATCACCCCAGGGATAAGGAAAGATCAGAGTGTGAGTCATAAAATGAGCTGCCTGGGTGGGCGCGGTGGCTCACACCTGTAATCCCAGCACTTTGGGAGGCTGAGGTGGGTGTATCACCTGAGGTCAGGAGTTCGAAACCAGCCTGGCCAACATGGTGAAACCCTGTCTCTACTAAAAAT
>NC_045444.1:117112589-117287884 GCF_002776525.5 Piliocolobus tephrosceles
AGGGAAATGAGCTGCTTGTATCAGATACTTCAGGTGTGGAGTAGCTCTAGGTGATGAATGTGGTATGGGGCTGAAATGGAGCAGAGGCGAGGGTCACTGGGATTAAGGAGATCAGAGAAGTCATGCAAGTCTAGGTTCTTGGATAGGTGTGTCAGACAGGAATGCAGTTTTTTTGCAAGCAACAGCAACATCGCTGCAGTGGCTTAAATGAGTAGGGCACATACAGGATAAGAAGTCTAGAGGCAGACAGATGTTGGTGATGGTTCAGTAGCCTTTTGAGGACAAGGTGGCCTCTGCTAGCCATTTCCTCATAGTTGAAAGATGGCTGTCCCTGCTCCAGCCATCGCATCTACAGTCAAGGAAGGAAGAAGGAGAAAAGGATGTACCAGCTGTGTATCTCCCCTATTAACAGGAAAGCAAATTCTTTTCTGGAAAACATTCCCCCTCTCCAGCAGATTCCCACCAGGCCTTCTTGAGAGAACTGCGTCCCTTGGCCTTCTCTTGGCTGCAAGAGAGCTGAGAGAACTGGGAACAGGACTGCCATGGTAGATGGAGTCAGCACCTTCTGCTAGGCACACCGCTGCATGGAACTAAATCAGGGTCCTCGTGTGAAGGCAGAAATGGGGCTGGATATTGATTAGGCCAACGTGAGATCTGCTGCGATGCATCCTCTGTGTGTGTGGTGAACACTCTTGTCCTGCTCTAGAGGGTTTATATTCAGGCCAATGAAGGATGGAAATAGTTGTTAGGTCCAGCTGAGGGCAGGACTGGGAAGAGGAGTGATGGGAAAGTGGTCAGAGGCCGGAGCTGAGTCCCTGGACACCAGTCTGTGTTTGTGCTAAGAGGTGAGCTCTCCACAGGGTCTTGAGCAGCTGTGAAACAGGCAGAGCTATCCGTGGGAAGATGGAAGAGGCAGGCTTGGCCAAACTAAGGGGCAGATACAGACCACAGCCACAGTTTGGGAGGCAGCAACTGCCTGCCCAGCCTCCAGCACCCACTTCGGGCCTCTGGGCACCTCAGAAACGTGAACTGGGCAACCCAGGCTGTCGCACTTACAGGCGTAAAGTGGGGCACCCTTTGCGAAGGGGACTCAGGTCAGACTGGCCCTCCAGAACCCTCAAGGGTACCGCCCCCAAGTCTCTTCCTTATACCCTGTGGTCCTCACCATGGTCCTCTCGTTTGATCCCAGTCCTCTTGCCCAGCTATCCCCTGGCTCCTCCCACAGCATTCGGGTTCCATCCCCAGCAATGCTGGGTAAAAGCTTCCCAGGACTCCCGTCCCCTCCCCAGGGCCCTCTATTATGAGCAGAACCAGACAGGGCAACACAGGGGCAGATCATGAGCTACACAGAGCTCAGGTGGCTGCTGGCTGGTTGTGAGGGGGTAAGAAAGGAGGAGGGCAAAGCTGACTCCCCACGCTAAGCCTAGGTGACCCATCTAGCAGCCTATAGCTGTGCAGCAGGACTTGGGCTGCAGTGATGGTTCAATAGCATTTTGAGGACAAGGTGGCCTCTGTTAGCCATTTCCTCATGGTTGAAAGATGGCATCCCAGTGTGTGGCCTGGACACCAGGTTTTGTTTCAGATGAGCCAGAAGGTAGAGAAGCCCCTCAAGCTGCACTCCCCCATCTCTCTGCCCTTCATCCACTCCATTAAGCATGTCCGGCACCCTCAGGGCCTTTGCTCATGCCATCAGTCTGCCTGGAACGCTCCTCCCCACCCTGCTCTCCAAGTTGACTCCCACTCTTCCTTTGCACCACAGCTTAGACATAATTTCTCTGAAGACGCCTTTCTTGACCTTTTGCCTGGTTCTTTCTTTCCCTGTTTTCCTTCCTAGGAATATGTGATTCTGCATTAGTTCAGATCGTTAGCACCAGTCACTGAGTCAAACCTGCAATCCCAGTGAGCAAGCACAGCAGAGCTGATTTCTCCTGACTTCCACATGCTTGGGGAGGCCTCCTTCACTTGTAGTTATGCCGGCCACCTGGCAATACACCACGCCCAATGTCACCAATGCAGAGCATCAGAAGGAAGCACACCGGCACTTAAATTGCATCCTTGGAGGTGACACAAATCACACCCACTCAAGGTCCTTGCCAGAACTGATTACATGCCCCAAACTAAACTGTAAAAGGGACTGGGAAATAGTGGGGTGTACATGGAATAGTTAGCTTTTTTTTGAGACAGAGTCTCGCTCTGTCGCTCAGGCTGGGGTGCAGTGGCCGGATCTTAGCTCACTGCAAGCTCCGCCTCCCGGGTTCACGCCATTCTCCTGCTTCAGCCTCCCGAGTAGCTGGGACTACAGGCGCCCGCCACCTCACCCGGCTAGTATCTTTTTTGTATTTTTTTTAGTAGAGACGGGGTTTCACCATGTTAGCCAGGATGGTCTCGATCTCCTGACCTCATGATCCGCCCGTCTTGGCCTCCCAAAGTGCTGGGATTACAGGCTTGAGCCACCGCGCCCGGCCGGAATAGTTAGTTATTTTTAAGAGACGGGGTTTCGGTATGTTGCCCTGGTTGGTTTCAAACTCCTGGGTTCAAGCAATCCTCCCGCCTGAGCCTCCTGAGTAGCTGGGATGACAGGTGTTTGCCACTATGCCCAGCTCATGGAATATTTAGGAAGCTCTACTTGTCTCTGCCACAGCTTTTTGTAAAAGCCTCTTATCACAGTTGTCACTTTACATTTATTTATGAGCTTCTTGGATGGTGTCTGTCTCTCTCCCGAGGGTTATGAGCTCCAATGAGGACAGGAATTGCGTGTGTTGGCTCACGGTTTCCCCTCAGGGCCTAGCCGACTACCTGTGTGTCACCGGCATCCAGGAAATATTGAGTGAATCACTAAATAAATCAACTGCATAAGTGGGCAGTGGGCTTAGCAATTGGGAGTTCACTTCAGGCCACAAAGAGCATCATTTCAGAGGGAAACAAAACTTCAAAGTTTAAGGAGTGAAATCGAGTTAGGCATCAGAGGGGCAGCTAATTTTGACAGAGAAAAGCAAGAAGATCTGATGAGGAGAGGCATGGGGGGACTTTCCCATAGGCCCAGTTCCCTAAATCAGCTTTTATTAAACCACTCATTGCTACCGTGGCTGTCCCTGGGTGCCTCAGACACAAAGAGCTGTGGGGCAAAAGGGGAAGGTTTCGCAGCCATCACCAGCTCCCACTGCTTCCCCTGTGACCCTACCACTGAAAAATAATGCAGCAACAGCAGAATTGACAGTTTCTATAATTAGGCTCCATGAAGAGGGGAAGCCGTCTCAAAAAGCCTGTTGTTTTAGCTCTGTAGAAGTCTGGGTAGTTTAAAGGGCAGAACGTGTTTTCCAGACAGATGGCTTAACATAGGTTCCTGACAAAAGGCAGGCAGGAAAGAAGAAACCACTCAGGAAAAGAAAAGCCTTCAAACCTCTGGAGAGGCAGTGAGCGGTCTAAAATCTCTGCTTCTTAGCTCTGTGGTTCTGGCCACATTACCCAGCTTCTCTAAGCTCCAGCTTCCTCACCCGTAAAATTCCTCTTCATCAGTTCTAAGACACACCTTTTTTCTTAACATTTTAACATCGCCGAAATTAGGATGCAATTAGCGATCAATGGCAGGTTACAATATAGTTGGTAGGGGTTTTCTCTTAATATAGCATAAAATAATGGCAAGTATTACAATCAAGGTATCTTAGATTTGATGAAATACAGCATTTCCCTTTTGTTTTAGGATCAGAAATAAGATAGGTGAACCGGTGCCAGATAATATATGGAATTTGTACATAGCAGATTCACAGAAAAATCACAATTTTAACCTTATTACTTCAAGATATAAAAAACAATCTTCAGGCTGGGCGTGGTGGCCCATGCCTGTAATCCCAGTACTTTGGGAGGCTGAAGCGGGCAGATCACCTAAGGTTAGGAGTTCAAGACCAGCCTAGCCAACATGGCGAAACCCCGTCTCTACTAAAAATACAAAAATTAGCTGGGCGTGGTAGCACACGCCTATAATCCCAGGTATTCAGGAGGCTGAGGCAGGAGAACCTCTTGAACCTGGGAGGCAGAGGTTGCAGTGAGCCGAGATCGTGCCACTGCACTCCAGCCTGGGTGACAGAGCGAAACTCTGTCTCAAAAAAAAAAAAACAAACTTCAGTCTTTGTGGGATATGTAGCATGAACAAGATTAGAAATGTAATGTGCCACATCAGGACTAAAGTTAATACAACTATATTGTATTGGAGATTTCTGTTAAGTTAGTAGATTTCAGCTGCTCTTGTCACCAAAAAAGAAAGTGACTGTGTGAGATGATGGCTATGTTAGTCTGCTTTGCTATGGTAACCACTTTACTATCTATATGTATCCCATAACATTTGTTATAAACCTCAAATACACACGATAAAATTTTTTTTAAAGAAAAGTCTTTGCGACTTTATCCTTAGCTGACTAACACAGGAACAGAAAACCAAATACTGCACGTCCTCACTTGTAAGTGGGAGCTAAATGATAAGAACACATGAACACATAGAGGACAGCAACACACACTGGGGCCTTTTGGAGGGTGGAGGCTTGGAGGAGGGAGAGGATCAAGAAAAACAACTAATGGGTACTAGGCTTCATACCTGGGTGATGAAATAATGTATACAACAAACCCCCATGACACAAGTTTACCTATGTAACAAACCTGCCCGTGCAACCCTGAACTTCAAGTAAAAGTTTAAAAAATAAAAAGAGGCTGGCTGTGGCAGCTCATGCCTGTGAACGTAGCACTTTGGGAGACGGAGGCAGGTGGATCACTTGAAGTCAGGAGTTCAAGACCAGCTCCACTAAAATAACAAAAATTAGCCGAGCTTGGTGGTGTGTGCCTATAATCCCAGCTACTCAAGAGGCTGAGGCAGAAGAATTGCTTAAACCAGAGGGGTGGAGGTTGCAGTGAGCTGAGATCACGCCACTGCACTCCAGCCTGGGTGAAAGAGTGAAACTCCGTCTCAAAAATAAATAAAAATAAATAAATAAAAGTATTTGTGAGTTGTTTGGTTTCTGCCCTCGGATTCTACACAACTGTCATTACAGGATTAGGATGTGCCCTTGTAAGACTTGGACAAAGTACACTGACTTTGCAGGTGGGACTGGGGTAAAGGCTAGATGATGGAAAAGAGAGAGAGAAGACATAGAGAGAGAGAGAGAAAAAAAACAGAGAGAGAGAGGAAAGAGAGACGGAGAGAACACAGAGGTTAGCAGGAGGATAAATTAAAGGTGAAATATGAATCCACCACCTCATTGGAACTTTACAGTGGTGACTGAAATCTAAGAGACACTGGTTCCAAGCCTGAGAAAAGGGTGAAGTGATCCAGCCTCACAGATGACTCAGCCAGGAGCAAAGAGGACATTCAGAAGAAGACATAAATATTCCTTAGCCTCAGAGAAGCAGAGACCTGAAAGAATTGATAAATCAGGAATCTTGACTATTATAAACTTGGAAGTTGTACATGTAAAATGTTTTCTTTTTCCATTGGTAAGATAGAGACTGTCATTTGGTGCAAACCTCTCCACTAATTTTTAAAGAAAAAAAGGAATACTGTTAGGTAGGTGGGGGATCTGGAAAGAATGCCTAGATTTATCTTGGGGCTTAGAATCCAGCCTCTTCCCCTCTTACGTTCCTCCTCCCCGCCTCCACCACAGGTGATTGGTTCCATTTTAATTGCACCCATTTGAATTTCACAAAACGTGTTAAACTTTTGTTAGGGCATGAATATCTGGGTGTGTGTACTTGAGTTTAATATTTGAAGGCTTAATTTGCTTTTTGAAATGCTTATTATAAAAGTATTTCATTACTTAATGAAGTGAAGTAATTTTTAAAAGTAAAATCAAGGTCCAATCTGTATTGATCTGGAGAAGTTCTGCTGTATATCAGATGTTTATGATTTTGCAGGTTCCAGTTACAAGAATCAGAAGGGCATCAAAAACAAAAAGATAAAAAATGTTATGCAGAGATGGTGTAAGTAGTGATTCAGGGTATTCATTACTTTATGGGAAAGGAATTATTAATAAATTACTTCAGGGGTAGAATGGCCAATTTTATGTCACTTTTATGACAAAATAAATCAAATGTGCAAATGCTCAGTTTTGTATGTATTCAGCACATGCTTGTTTACGTGTGGCCAATTCTGCTAAGTATAAAGTCCCATGAGAGTTTTATTCAGCAAATACAAATAATACAAAAATGCAGAACTAATTTTTGGGTCCCAAGATAGCTTGGCAAATAGCCACATGTTTATAAATATTTTTTGTGACATAATTTGTCCTCCGATGTAATCAAGAGGTCTTTAGAGATGATATTTGTTAAAGCAGTCAGTGATAGAACTTAGCCCGTTTATGCCTAGTGTTCCATTATTGGAAAGCTGAGTATGTGGGAGTTGTTTGTATCCTACTGCTCAAGGTCATCGCCAAGGTCTGATTGCAAAAATTAAAAACATTGCAACCTCAGGCAAAAATGGGTGACTCTGAAATGCCAGTTACAAATTGGGCTGTTTCCACCCCTGCCTCCACCCTCCAAACTTTGCATGTTCCACTAACCTGGGCGGGTGGCAGGTGACGTGTCAGGCTGCTGGCATCTCTTCGAGGGCGGAACACTACCCCGACCTGGGCATCCACCCCAATAAAAGCAATTCCAACATTAAAATAATTAAAAATAAATAAAAATAAAATTAAGGAAATTGGGCTGTGGGGGTTGTTTGTTTGTTTGTTTTGACGGAGTCCCCCTCTGTTGCCCAGGCTGGAGTGCAGTGGTGGGATCTTGGCTCACTGCAGCCTCTGCCTCCCAGGTAACTGGTTCAACTGTTCAAGTGATTGTCCTGCCTCAGCCTCCCATGTAGCTGGGATTACAGGTGCCCGCCATCATGCCTCGCTAATTTTTTTAGTTTTAGTAGAGACAGGTTTCTCCATGTTGGCCAGGCTGGTCTCGAACTCCTGACCTCAAGTGATCCGCCCACTTCAGCCTCCCAAAGTGCTGGGATTATAGGTGTGAGCCACTGCACCCAGCCTGGGTTGTTTTAACGTAATTTTTATTTCTTTTCTTTTCTTTGTTTTTGTTTTTTTGTTTTTTGAAACAGAGTCTTGCTCTGTCACCCAGGCTGGAGTGCAGTGGCACGATCTTGGTTCACTGCAATCCCCGCCTCCCAGGTTCCAGCAATTCTCCTGCCTCGGCCTCCCAAGAAGATGGGATTACAGGCATGTGCCACTGTGCCCGATTAATTTTTGAATTTTTAGTAGAGACGAGGTTTCACCATGTTGGCCAGGTTGGTCTCAAGCTCCTGGCCTCAAGTGATCCGCGTGCCTTGGCCTCCCAAAGCACTGGAATCACAGGCATGAGCCACCACACCTGGCCTGTTTCAGTATAAATTTAATTAGAAACGTTCCATAGTGATAGAGTTCATTTGCTTGGTAATTTTAACCAGGGGCATGCAAATGATTATTGAATTCAATAGGATTTTATGTCATTAGTGGTATCTCATCCACCAATAATGTAGCCTTGTGCTTTGGGGTGTGGGGTGGTTTGTGGTATAACCACTGTAAAATAGGCCTGGGCCACTGAACGCAAATAGTCAACTCAGATATGCAGACTGCAGACACATTTAATAAATGTTACATTGTTGGTACTTTACACATTGTGAAAGTAATATTTGTCTCTTTTAATCTGTCATTTGTTTGTTCCATAGTCAGTCGCTATCCTTGGACTGAGTCCAGAAATGGCCAGAAATGTATTTTAATGATCCTGGAGGTGGCTAGTAGCATGTGCTGTGGGTGTGGAATTGGTATGACTCGATGCACCAGGGTCTGCAGAAGCTGCACCAAGATTGTGACTGTACACAGAGATCTTCAGCCTGAAAGAAATCAAGTTTCAGTTTGATGAATCTGATCTGGGCCATCTCCAACACACTTTATGTACCTTATGTACCGTGATGTACTGTTCCTCAGACACTGTGGCAATCTTCTGCATTGGTCCTAAAATAGCTGGAGATATCACAGCTCCTTCTTGGGGGTCCTGCTGGCAAATGGAGGCCAGTTGCCAAGTCCATCAGCTGCATCGTAGCTGCACTGGTCCAGGCATGGTCTGGGTGAAAGAGCCCATCTTCTGCATCACTCCAGAAGCAGCTGAACAATTCCCTCTGGAAGCAGTGGGACTAAACCAAGTCGATGGCAGCTTCCCCGCGCTCTCTTCCACTGTTGCAGAATCTTGAGAAGGTTGGCTTCCAGCCATGGCTGCTGCTTGAGTGTATGGGTCTGGTGCCTCCATCCCATTTCCTGCATGGCCCTGACCCTTGGATCCTTCTTATTCGAGAAGGTGAGCCAGTGGACACGTTGGCAGAGGTCACTGGTCATCCTTCACTGGGGGGTCAGGCAAGTCTGTATTGGTGTTTGTCCCACCTGGCAGACTCAGCCCCCTTTTCTTTCTTTTTTTTTTTTTAATCAGTAGATGAACAGGGCAGAAGATGCCAGGTTAATAGGGCTCTACTTGACTTCTTCTTGACTTCCTGACCAGCCTAGCCAGCAGGCACTGCCTGGGGCTCCCCCACATCTACACAGCATACCCACTCACACACACCCACACATTCACCTATGTGCACCTCCCCCCAACACACATACTCAGCAGTCAAATGGGCAAATCACACAAGGGAACCACAGCACATTCCTCTGCTTAATAGATGCTCCTTTCCTATTCCCCTCCCAACCATCAAGAATGACATCATCCACCAGGAATCCAAACTCAACCCTCTGCCCTAAGACCTAGGGCAGAAAGAATCTGGCTACCTGTGGAACTGCGAGTTACTGTAATGCTTGTCACATCAGATTACAGGATGTCAGGGAGTCTTCTGAACTCAGGGACACACCAGTATGGACAGACAGCACAGATGAGTCCCTGCTTCTAGGGTGCCCCTTTGGTGCCAAGAGCATACCCACAGAGGTCCTTGACTGCTCCTTGTAACCCTTGCTGGACACCCCACTGCTCCTCGCCCCTCTAACTGGAAGCCTTTGGTTTACCCCCCTTAGGTAGTTGGACACGGAGCTTCATCCAGCTTCTTGCACCAACACTATCCTAGGTAGGTGTCCTTCATCCAGATTATACCAGAAGCACAGCTAAATGGTTATGTTCTTCTTTCGAAGTGCAGGTCTTCCATCCAGAACAATCTGGAAGATACTCACTATGGGAGTTAGCTGGTATTTGATCACACTCACCAGGGACTGATGTCTTCGTAAAGAAGGAGAACAGGGAACTCACGTTAAAACAGGACTGCCCAGAATCAGGCAGGGGCCAGCAAGACAAGAGAAGTCTGGAAGAGGAACTAGGATTCGCCTGTGTTTCATATCCATGCAAATCCCATGTGAATACTTTTAGTCATCCAACACGCACCCCTACTTTTTCTTGCCAAGGCCCAGATCTTGTCTTGGTGGCCCTAATCACAGTCATCACTAGAGACCTTCACTCACTTCTGATCATTTTCAACTCACAGAGCCAACTCAGAGGAGCTGGTGCCCTGACTCATGGTTTTTTCCTGGACCCTGTCTTTAGCACACACGGGGACTAGTGCCTCACCCATCCTTTGCCCAATATACATATTCAAAATACATGAGGTTGGGGCTGGGCGCAGTGGCTCATGCCTATAATCCCAGCACTTTGGGAAGTCGAGGTGGGCAGATCATTTGAGGCCAGGAGTTCGAGACCAGCCTGGCCAACAGGGTGAAACCCCATCTCTACTAAAAATACAAAAGAGTAGCCAGGTGTGGTGGTGCACACCTATAGTCCCAGCTACGCAGGAGGCTGAGGCACAAGAATCACTTAAACCGGGGAGGCGGAGGTTGCAGTGAGCTGAAATCACACCACTGCATTCCAGCCTGGATGACAGAGAGATACTGTCTTGAAAACAGACAAACAAACAAACAAAAAACAACAACAAAATATGTGAGGTTGACTTGGCGAGGTATCTGCAGTCAAGTAGCAAACCTTTATAATGCCAGGAAGAATCACACTTCTGTAGTCACCATAAATACTCAACAATGTACTTTTCCATCATGGCCTTGTCAACGGGCCTCCTCAAAATAGAAGGAATATACTTTGGACCCCAAAGTGAGCAAAAAATTCTCAGGAAACCAAGGACCTGGTCTCTTTCGCCCTCTTCCAAGCCCACCCTAACCCAGCTCACCCATGCCTGCTGACTTGGGAACCTCTCAGCCATGCATGTGGGGCCATGATATTGCTAGAGGACTTTTATTCTTCTGCTTATTTTTCAAAGACCAGTCCTGTTCAAAGTCAACCCCCAGAACATGAATTACATGAAAGTAGGCTTTAAGGCTTAGAAAGATGAAACTTGGCATCAGAGGTCCCTGAGGGATGGCCACTGCAGCTTGACACCACTTTGAGCCAGGAAAACTTAGTCTTGGCCACTTAGAGTAGGCACTTAACTTTGAACGACTGGAGTTTTCAAACAACCAGGTTCTAGGCAACCACTTGGTTAAAACCTTGTTACACAAGCCCAAATAACAGGAGTCAGCCAAGCCACCTTGACTTGAAAAAGATCCTCCATCCTGAAACAGTTATCGCTGAGCTCTCTTAAAACCCACCAGCATAACAAGATACCAGCTGCAAGCCAATGCCTACCACAGTGGTTCCTAGACAAGGTCCCACATCCATTCTGCAAGGATTCCAAAAGTGCACAGAATGGTGGTGGGGGGGGGCTAGCTCTGCCATTTTGACCCCTCCAGCATGTTCCTTGGGGAAAAAGTCAGAATATGGGTGTGTATTCTGCCATGACATCATTGTAGAAGGACCCAGATGTCAGGTCTTCTGGCAAGACATGCTCAGGTCAAGGTCAGGCCTAGGAAGACAATGAAGGCTCCTTTACTCATTTCTGATGCCAGCGCCTCTGAAAAACTGGACTCTGTAATACTCTTGGTCCCTTGAAATGCTGGTGTTACGGATGACATAGACAAGAAAATTCACTCCGTTTCTTGTACCAGAGCCCCACTTCCAGCCATCATAGCCCTGTTCATCAAGGTTGAGTCCTAACTCCATGGATTACCCACTGGCCACAGTTTGCATCCCAATTCTGGAGACATAGTACGAAGCCTAACGTATGTCAATCCATCTCTCTATCCCCCATCTTTGTTAAAAGTGTGGCCGGACGCAGTGGTTCACACATGTAATCCCAGCACGTTGGTATGCCGAGGTGGGCAGATCACTTGAGGTCAGGAGTTCGAGACCAGTCTGGCCAACATGGTAAAGCCCTGCTTCTACAAAAATGCAAAAATTAACCCTGTGTGGTGGCAGGCACCTGCAGCGCCAACTACTTAGGAGGCTGAGGCAGGAGAACAGGAGAATCACATGAACCCGGGGGGCAGAGGTTGCAGTGAACTGAGATTGAGCCACTGCACTCCAGCCTGGGCAAGAGAGTGACACCCCAAAAAAAAAAAAAAAAAACAGTAAGTGGGCCAGTCCTCAGAGGCATCCTACCATTGCTATACACAAGACTGATTTTCAACTGGAATCCATTGTATTTAGTTGGCGCCTGTATAGTTATACTTACTGAATAATTTTAATATCACCCCTGGCTACATGCCATACAGTCAGCATAACTCATTCTCCTCTCTTTCTCCTATCTTGCTTCTGATGAGTTTTTCTACCTTGTTATTCTTTTTTTTTTTTTTTTTTTTTTTATTTCCCCTCTTTCACCCAGGCTGGAGTGCAGTGGCATGGTCTTGGCTCACTGCAACCTCCACTTCCCAAGTTCAAGTGATTTCCATGCCTCAGCCTCCGAGTAACTGGGATTACAGGCATGCACCACCACGCCTGCCTAATTTTTGTATTTTTAGTAGAGATGGGATTTCGCCATGTTGCCCAGACTGGTCTTGAACTCCTGGCCTCAAGTGCTCCGCCTGCCTCGGCCTCCCAAAGTGCTGGAATTACAGGTATGAGCCACTGTGCCCGGCTTACTTTGTTATTCTTTACATGGCCCAGAACACACTTTGTGCAGTAAGTACAGATTCTCAAGCACCATGAATTGCCTCCTCAGTACAGGCACTAGGCAAGGCCTGGGAACACCACAGAGAATACCCAAAGTCCCTAGGAATTCTCAGGGGCTCCCTGGTTATCACTAGCCCTGAGGACCTCACCACTGACAGGCTTGCTTTATCAAGCTGAAGCAGGTATCCAACACATCAGAAGAAAATCAACTATGGACCATGGAGCCTCAGGCAGCAAAAGAGATGATTACAGAATGGAGACATCATCTGGGTCTCCTCACCCTTCTTGTCACATGTTCTTGCTGAAATCAGGAAGTCCACCTTTCAATGCCTGTGAAGTTGCAGAAATGGCAAGTCTGTCGCTTGCTGCCTTCAAACACCCTGACTACACATTCAATCTGGTGGAGCCATCACTGCCTGCCCTGCTCCCCCACTAAGAGGGGGAGCGAGATGAGGGGAGATTGGTTAAAAATGTGCACACCTTTTATTTTTTTGGCCTCCCCTCTCCCCAGATTGTAGGACTTCCCTTTGGAAGTTTTGTTTTTTTTTTTTTTTTTCAGAGTTTCGCTCTTGTTGCCCAGCCTGGAGTGCAATGGCATGATCTCAGCTCACTGCAACCTCTGCCTCCCAGATTCAAGTGATTCTCCTGCCTCAGCCTCGCAAGTAGCTGAGATTACAGGTGTGCGCCACCACGCTGGGCTAATTTTGTATTTTTAGTAGAGACCGGATTTCACCATGTTGGTGAGGCTGGTCTCAAATTTCTGTCTCGATCTCCCAAAGTGCTGGGATTACAGGCGTGAGCCACCATGCCCAGTCTCCCCTTGGCACTTTTAACTTCCAGGCTTACCCTTGGCCTTCGTACTGGTCACTGAGCCAGCTCCAAGACCTGAGTGGCACCTGCTCCAGTGCAGCTCTGCCTTGGCCTGACTTCTGCCCAATGCCTGTCCAGGGTGGGACCTAAGCTTCCTGGATATTATTTCCTCCTTCTTATAAAGACATACCTGGGTGTGTTTACCACTGTCGCAGCTCAGAAGCATCTCAGACCAATTCCTTTCTCTTCCACTCAAGACGGAATGTGGGAGTTCCCCTCCACAGCTGCACCACTGCCTAAGGTGTCTAGGGCCATACTTCCTTCTCTGAACTTGCTCATAACTGAGATGTTGAAAGGGTGGCTGTCCACAGGGGTGAGCCACAGGAGGACTGCAAAGAGGCTCAGTACAGATGGTTGTCACTCCAGCAGGACAGTTAGGGGCAATATGCTGGCTGCCCTTATGGGAGTTCGTCGCTGGCACTGTGACAGACGAAATTCACTTGATGATTAAGGAGATGGTTTTATTCAAGCTAGTGCCACGAGGAGAATGCTCATTAATGAGGAACCTCTCAAAGAAAAGGAAGGGGTCCTGGGGTTTTACAGAGGAAGGTAAAAGAGGGAGGCATCGGCCAGGCGCGGTGGCTCACGCCTGTAATCCCAACACTTTGGGTGGCTGAGGCGGGCGGATCACCTAAGGTCAGGAGTTCGAAACTAGCCTGGCCAACATGGTGAAATCTCGTCTCTACTAAAAATAGAAAAAAAATTAGCGGGGCATGGTGGTGCATGCCTATAATCTCAGCTACTAGGGAGGCTGAGGCAGGAGAATCACTTGAACCCAGGAGGCAGAGTTTGCAGTGAGCTGAGATCGTGCCACTGCACTCCAGCCTGCATGACAGAGCGAGACTCCGTCTCAAAAAAAAAAAAAAAAAAAAAAAGAGAGAGGGAGCATCCTGGAGTCTATGGGAGTCACGAGGCAGGATGAAGACCAGCCTTTTGGAAGAAATTGTGAGGGCAGTGTGGCCTTTTGTGGTCATCTGGTTTGCCATTTCTGAAACACAAAAAGGTAGAGACATTTCTTAATCACCACTGCTGAGTTAGCACACGGCTCAGATAAAGTTCAATACTGGCCGGGCATGGTGCCTCACGCCTGTAATCCCAGCACTTTGGGAGGCCAAGGCGGGTACATCACTTGAGGTCAAGAGTTCAAATACCCGCCTGGCCAACATGGTGAAATCTCATCTCTACTAAAAAAATACGAAAATTAGCCAGGTGTGGTGGCACGTGCCTGTAATCCCAGCTACTTGGGAGGCTGAAGCAGGAGAATCACTTGAACCCGTGAGGCAGAGGCTGCAGTGAGCTACAATCATAAGATTGTGCCAGCGTACTCCAGCCTGGGCAGCAGAGTGAGATTCTGTCTCAAAAAAAAAAAGTTCAGTATTGTCAGTCCCAGCTCTTGTTCAAGATGAATATTCCTCATCACTGAAGAATTCAGACTGAAGAACGCAGGCACCGCCTGAGTGGGGTGAAGCAGGGCCCTCTTGCATTCTTGTTGGTGCTGTTCCTGTGAAACCAGTTCAACCATCTGTTAAGAGGTGAGTTGTTTTAGGGTCCAGGAGAACAGGCATCTTTTTATTTCATTATTATACTTCAAGTTCTATGGTACATGTGCACCATGTGCAAGTTTGTTACATGGGTATACATGTGCCATGTTGGTTTGCTGCACCCATCAACTCGTCATTTACACTATGTATTTCTCCTAATGCTCTCCCTCCCCCAACCCCCTCCCCACAGACATCTTGAAAGAGGGATGTCTAAGCATGGTGAAATCCTGTCTCTACTAAAACTACAAAAAGTAGTCAGGTGTGGTGGTGGGCGACTGTAGTCCCAGCTACTCAGGAGGCTGAGGCAGGAGAACTGTTTGAACCCAGGAGGCAGAGGCTACAGTGGGCTGAGATCATGCCACTGTACTCCAGCCTGGGTGATAGAGCAAGACTCCATCTCAAAAAATAATAATAATAATTAAAAATACATGTATATATATATATAGGGATGTCTAAAATAATGAAATAATAATATAAAAATTATGTTAAAGTAAAAGCCAGTAGTTGAATCTGAGAATTAGTTGGGTCAGTGAATTCCAAGAGGTCAGCAGAAGAAAATCTTCCAGCACCAGTTTTTGAATCTCTTGAAGCTGTCAATGTTCTTGTGATATTGTCCACAATCTTGGCACCTCTCATACCAGGGCATACATGGTCTGAGCATTTTGCTGGGTTTCCTTAGTGGACCAGGCAGCAGCTTGTCCAGGGAGAATTCCTGCCTGTGCATGGCATGCTGAGGGGCTGAGTCTTTCAAGGTTTATGCCAAATTACTAAGCCTCAGCTTGTAGAACTCCTTCAGATTCTGGGAGAAAAGGCCAGCTGCAAGGCAACCCACAGTCCTGAAAGGGATTTGGGCAGTCAGGTGTAAATTCTTGGTGATGCCAATTCAGGCTTGAGGAAGAAAAAGTGGTGAAAGTTAGTTTGGTGGACTGTAGTCAGATATTGAAGAAAACTGGAGAAATTGAAAACTTGAAAAGGACTGACGATTTGGGCAAGGCAGCAGGATCTAATCAAATTTAAAGGTAGGTTCCCAAACTGGTTTTTCTATGAGGAGTAGGGGAAGGCAGCCAATTAAATCCCATCAGACAAGACAGAGTTTGCATAGTCATCAGCTACCTGCAGTGTGTAAAGAGGTCCAACGAGACTCAAAGGCAATGCACAGGGCTGGAGTCTGATAACCGGAAGGGTGTGCTGTATATTGAAACATAAAATTTCTCATTTTAGACACCTGTCTTTTGACAAAGATAATCTCAAAGAAATATTTTTCATCATCACAAAATAAGGCTGGCCTTACTAGATTTAGTCTCACTATTTACACAGGAGCAGCAAGAATGGTAATTTAACAGGCCTCCTTAAACTTGCTTTGCTGGAAGCTTTAATAAGGTATCTCAGATTGGACATTTGAAAGCCTCTTGAAACTAGGAAGCCACACCAAGAACTTGACATCCAAATTACTTCTGGTACCTACAAATCTGAGCAAATTCCTCTCTTCTCAAGGACCCCTCAATAGCCTACCGTTCACAGGCTTGCAAGGAAGTGACCTTCCTAACTTACCTGTAAGGCTGACAACTCCATAAGCCAGAGGGCTGGCAAGCATTGGCTCCATAAAGTCAATCCTAGTTACTTTAACATGTCAGGCAATTTCTGATTAAATGAACATTGTTCTCAAACACGATATTTCAGGCAAAGTTTTGGGGGCATAATCAATGTTTCCAATTATGTCCTGTTAAGAAGGAAGGCAGATTCTCATTGAACCTACGCAAATAATCATATTGCCATAAAATTAGGGGGAGCGGGGAGGGATAGCATTAGGAGATATACCTAATGTAAATGACGAGCAGCACACCAACATGGCACATGTATACATATGTAACAAACCTGCACATTGAGCACATGTACCCTAGAACTTAAAGTATAATAATAATAATAATAATAATAATAAAGAATACTCAAGGCGAGTTTCTGAATTTTGGAGAGGTCAGGGAGGGAGAATAAGATATTTAAAAATGGTTTGTTTCTGGTTACCAAAGTCGACCAAACTGTTATGAGTCATAGAGAGCTTAAGAGAAAAGAGAAGGGGGTTCCTTACATATGCAGAAAATAGAACATTAAAACCACATCGAAAACATTGCAAACAAAACCCACCATCATTCCTTATCAGTTCATTTAGTCTTAGGTAATAAATTCTTGTTCCACTGGATTTTGAGTTAGTCATCTCATGAACTAACCAGCGTCTCAACTAGAGTTCTAGAAATCCTGACTCAGTCCACTCGTGTGCCCTCAAAGCTGTTTAAATGATGCTGCCAGAAGCTTGCACTTAAAGTCCCTTGCATAGTCCTTTACTACATGTCTCTGACAGTCCTTGTTTGTTGAAGATGAAGCACTGTGGTCTGTAGCTGATTACAAGAGCTTTCAGGGAAGCATCAGAGTAAAATAAAAAACCCTATCCGTAGATGACAAAATAAAGTGGCTGTGCTTAGGCTGGGCGCGGTGGCTCACGCCTGTAATCCCAACACTTTGGGAGGTTGATGAGGGCGGATCACAAGATCAGGAGTTCGAGACCAGTCTGGCCAACATGGTGAAACCCCATCTCTACTGAAAATACAAAAATTAGCCAGGAGTGATGGCACAGACCTATAATCCCAGCTACTAAGGAGGCTGAGGCAGGAGAATTGCTTGCACTGAGGTGGCAGAGGTTGCAGTGAGCCGAGATCACACCACTGCACTCCAGCCTAGGCAACAGAGTGAGACTCTGTCTCAAAATAAATAAATAAATAAAATAAATACAGTAAATAAAATAATAAAATAAAATAAAATGGCTGTGCTTAACTTTTGACAATTTTCAGAAGTGAAAGATCTGCTGGGAGTTTATAACAAGAATAGTAAAACTGACATGTGGCATGCAAACCAAAATAATAAAGTCAATCTAAAAACTGTTTTGGATGAAATATTTACGAACATAGGCTGGGCACGGTGGCTCACACCTGTAATCCCAGCACTTTGGGAGGCCGAGACGGACAGATCACAAGGTCAGGAGATGGAGACCATCCTGGCTAACACGGTCAAACCCCATCTCTACTAAAAATACAAAAATTAGCCGGCGTGGCAGCGTGTGCCTGTAGTTCCCGCTGCTGGGGAGGCTGAGACAGCAGAATGGTGTGAACCTGGGAGGCAGAGCTTGCAGTAAGCCGAGATTGCACCACTGCATTCCAGCCTGGGCGACAGAGTAAGACTCCGTCAAAAAAAAAAAAAAAAAAAAGGAAAAACAAAAGAAAAATGTTTATGAACATAATGAGTAACCCTATTTCCAAAGAAAAGTGAATGCTATCTCCAATTTATAAAAACAGAGGAACATAATCTTTACCAAGAAAAAATCTTTAGGCGTAACATATAATAATACCAACATACTATACCACTAATATACTAAACATATTGTTAGAATATACTAAGAATATATAAAGAACATGAAATGAAGAGATTCTGTAAGTATGGAATAGGTCCTAAACATCTGCATACTAATAAAACTTCACAGGTAGGTGATGTGAGTCCCCAGTTGAAAACCCCTGGCAGGGCCAGGCACAGTGGTTCATGCTTGTAATCCCAACACTTTGGGAGGCCAAGGTGGGCAGATCACTTGAGGTCAGGAGTTCGAGACCAGCCTGGCCAACATAGTGAAACCCCATCTTTACTAAAAATGTGAAAATTAGCCAGGCACGGTGGTGCACGCCTGTAATCCCAGCTACTCAGGAGGCTGAGGCACAAGAATCTCTTGAATCCAGGAGGTGGAGTTTGCAGTGAGCTGAGGTTGCACCACTGTACTCCAGTCTGGGTGACAGAGTAAGACTCTGGAAGGAAGGAAGGAAGGAAGGAAGGAAGGAAGGAAGGAAGGAAGGAAGGAAGGAAGGAAGGAAGGAAGGAAGGAAGGAAGGAAGGAAAGGAAAGGAAGGAAAGAAAAAAGAAAACTGCTGGTATAGGAGATGCTATATTCAAATTAAACAAGTTATGGTGCTGAGTGCAGTGTCTTAAGCCTGTAATCCCAGCACTTTGGGAGTCTGAGGTGGGAGGACTGCTTGAGTCCAGGAGTTCAGGACCAGACTGGGCAACATAGTAAATCCCTGTCTCTACAAAAAATACAAAAATTAGCTGGGTGTGGTGGTGCTCACCTATAGTTCCAGCTACTTGGGAGGCTGAGGTAGGAGGATTGCTTGAACCCAGGAAGCAGAGGTTGCAGTGAGCTGAGATCAAGCCACTACACTCCAGGCTGGGTGACAGAGCAAGACCCTGTCTCAAAAATGTAAAAATAAATGAAAATTTAAAAAACCAACAAATTACAGAAGTTATGATTGAGTTATCACCTTAAGAGATAGCTGAAATTATGACTGATAACGATATTCTGTGGTTGTCTAACAGCAGATAAAGCAGCACCAAGAAACATATCATGGACAACAAAGGCATGGATGGATCTCTAGGAATTTTCCACATAGCATATAATTCCTGAAATATCTGTACTTAATAACAGTTTGTGATACAAATTTACCCTGGACAAGACTAAGTATTTCTTCTGATTTGAGGACTCTTTCCATGCAACTCATCAATAATATATCAAATAAACCGAATTATTTCTAGAACTTCTCTTTTTACAAGGAGAAAAAAAAAATCATTTGCAGTCTTTTTCTCTGGGAAATCTCAAAGATAGTTTTGGGTGTAGAAGATAATATTTAGGATTAATTTAGGGAAGGGAAAATATTAAAAGTTATCAGGAGACTTGAACACCTCATTAAGGTAGTATCATGAGCTACTGTGAAACAATTCTTGAAAACTTAAAGTGACAACAAAAATTTTTAAAAATAAACATGGGAGGTAACATGATTATAAAGAATCTTACTTTTTCCTAAGTGAGAAAACTTTGCTCTCTTAAATAATCAAGGACACCAGCCTGACTAACATGGTGCAACCCCGTCTCTACTAAAAATATAGTATTAGCCAAGTGTAGTGGTGCGTGCCTGTAATCCCAGCTACTTGGGAGGCCGAGGCAGAACTGCTTGAACCCGGGAGGTGGAGGTTGCAGTGAGCTGAGACCATGCCACTGCACTCCAGCCTGGGCGACAGAGCAAGACTCTGTCTCAAAAAAAAAATAATAAACAAACAAAGACATCTTAAAGTCAATATAAACCAGAGAAGGTTCTTCTGGTAAAACACAGAATCTTTGTTCCCTAGGCAAACTACACAGAAAGTGAAGAATACTCTTTTACAGTCTTGTATTCATTTCCTTTTGCTGTGCCAACACATTACCATACACTTAAGGGGTTAAAATAACACACATTATTGTCTTATAGTTCTGGAGATCAGAAGTCGCAAATCAGTCTCACTGGACTAAAAGTTAAGGCGTCAGCAAAACTGGTTCCTTCTGGAGTCTTTAGGAAGAGAACTCATTTCCTTGCCTTTTTCAGCTTCTAGGGCTCCTTTCATTTCGGGCTCAGGGCCCCTCCTCTATCTCAAAGCCAGCAGCAGAGGGTCTTCCGATCTCTTTCCCACCACGTCCCTTCCCACATCACCTGTTCCTCATTCTGACTCTCCTGCCTCCTCCTTATAAGCACTGTTCTGATTATACTGAGGCCACCAGAGGAACCTGGATAATTTCCTCACCTCAAGGATCTTAATCACATCTGCAAAGGTCCCTTTACCACCTGAGGTCACATATTCACAGGTTCCAGGGGTTAGGATGTGGACATCTTGGGGGTGGAGGAGGGGCATTGTTCAGTCTACCACATACTACTTAATAAGGACAGACCAATACTTTTCTCATTTTAACAGAGAAAAATTCTAGTTTTGTATCAGTATATTTGATAGTAAAACTCTTTTTAAAAATCTTATAAATAAGTCCATCAAATCTTAGTAAGCTTTGACCATGACAAAACTCTTTTCTAGAACCTTCTGTAGCTTTCCGATGTAGGTGTTTATAGCTATAAACTTTCCTCTTAGTATTGTCTTTGCTGTATCCCTTAAGTTTTTTATATTGTGTTTCCATTTTCATTTGTTTCAATAAATTTTTCACTTTCCTTTTGAATTGCTTCATTGACCCACTGGTCACTCAGTAGCATATTGTTTAATTTTCCTGTATTTGTATAGTTTCCAAAATTCCTATTATTATTGATTTCTAGTTTTATTTCATTATGGTCAGAGAAGGTAACTTGACATTATTTCAATTTTTTGATTTTTTTTCTTTTTTTTTTCTGAGATAGAGTCTTGCTCTGTCACCCAGGCTGGAGTGCAGTGGCACAATCTCAGCCCACTGTAACCTCCACCTCCCAGGTTCAAGTGATTCTCTTGCCTCAGCCTCCCTTGTAGCTGGGACTACAGGCGTGCACCACCTCGCCCAGCTAATTTTTGTATTTTTAGTAGAGGCAGGTTTTCACCATGTTGACCAGGCTGGTCTTGAACTCCTAACCTCAAGTGATCTGCCTGCCTCAGCCTCCCAAAGTGCTGGGATTACAGGCATGAGCCACCACGCCCGGCCTCCTTCAGCACTTTAAATATGTCATTCCACTCTCTCCTGGCCTGTAAAGAAGACTTGAAAGTCGGCTGCCAGGCATATTGGAGCTCCGTTGTATATTATTTGTCTTTTTTCTGTTGGTGCTTTTGGGATCGTTTCTTTATCCTTGACCTTTGGGAGTTTTATTATTAAATGTTTTGAGGTAGTCTTATTCGGGTTAAATCTGCTTGGTGTTCCATAACCATCTTGTACTGGAATATTGATATCTTTCTCTACATTTGAGAAGTTCTCTGTTATTATCCCTTTCAATAAACCTTCCATTTTTAACTGTCTCTCTACCTCCTCTTTAAGGCCAATAACTCTTAGATTTGTCCTTTGTCATTATTTTCTAGATCCTGTAGGCATCCTTCATTTTTTTTTTTTTTTTTTGAGGTGGAGTTTTTGCTCTTGTTGCCCAGGCTGGAGTGCAGTGGTGTGATCTCAGTTCATTGCAACTTCTGCCTCCCAGGTTCAAGTGATTCTCCAGCCTCAGCCTCCCAAGTAGCTGGGATTACAGGCACGCACCACCACGCCTGGCTAATTTTTTTTTTTGTTGGTATTTTTAGTAGAGACGGGGTTTCTCCATGTTGATCAGGCTGATCTCCAATTCCTGACCTCAGGTGATCTGCCCACCTTAGCCTCCCAAAGTGCTGGGTTTACAGGTGTGACCCACTGCGTCCAGCCAGCATGCTTCATTCTTTTTAATTCTTTTTCTTTTGTCTCCTCTGACTATTTTCAATTCACCTGTCTTCAAGCTCACTAATTCTTTCTTCTGCTTGATCAATTCTGCTGGTAGGAGACTCTGATGTATTCTTCAGCATGTCAATTGTGTTTTTCAACTCCAGAATTTCTGCTTGATTCTTTTTGATGATTGCAATCTCTTTGTTAAATTTATCTGACAGTACTCTGAATTCCTTCTGTGCGTTATCTTGAATTTTATTGAGTTTCCTCAAAATAGCTATTTTGAATTGTCTGTCTGAAAGTTCCCATATCTCTGTTTCTCCAGGACTGGCCCCTGGTGTCTTATTTAGTTCGTTTGATGAGATGTTTTCCTGGATGGCCTTGATGCTTATTGATATTTTCTGGTTTCTGGGCATTGAAGAGTTAGATATTTATTGCAGTCTTTGCAGTCTGGGTTTGTTTGTACCCATCCCTTTTGGGAAAATTTCCAGGTATTTGAAGGGACTTGGGTGTTGTAATGTAAGTTTTCGGTCACTGTTACCGTGTCTGTATCAGGGGCACCCCAAACCCAGCAATGCTGCAACTCATGTAGACTCATAGAGGTACCGCCTTGGTGGTCTTGGATAGATCTGGAAGAATTATCTGAATTACTAGGCAGAGAATCTTGTTCTCTTTCTTTTCTTTCTCCCTTTCTTTCTTTCTCCTTTTTTTTTTTTTTTTTTTTCCCAGATGGAGTCTCACTCTGTTGCCCAGGCTGGAGTACAGTGGGGTGATCTCGGCTCACTGCAACCTCTACCTCCCAGGTTCAAGCGATTCTCAGGCCTCAGCCTCCCAAGTAGCTGGGATTACAAGCATGAGCCACCAGGCCAGGCTAATTTTTGTATGTTTTGTAGAGATGGAGTTTTGCTATGTTGCCCAGTCTGGTCTTGAACTCCTGGGCTCAAGTGATCCTCTCTTCTCAGACTCCCAAAGTGCTGGGATCACAGGTGTGAGCCACTGTGCTGGGCCCCTTTACTTTCTTTCAAACAGAGCCTCTTTCTCTCTCTGCTTGGAACTGGGGGAGGGATGACACAAAGCACCACTGTGGCCACCACCTCTGGCACTGTGCTGGGTCAGACCTGAAGCCTGCACAGCACTGGGTCATGCCCAAGACTCACAGTAACCATTGCCTGGCTACCACCTACGTTCCCTCAAGGCCCTAGGGTTCTACAATCATCAGGTGGTAAAATAGCCAGGCACATGTCCTTCCCTTGAGGGTAGCGAGATCCCCCTGGTCCCAAAGAGGTCCAGAGAGGCCATCCGGGAGGCAGGGCCTGAAGTAGGAAACCTTAGGAGTCTATCTGATGCTCTCTTCCACCGTGGCCCACAGTACGTACTGCCTGGCCACTGCCAATGTTCATTCAAGGCCCAAGGGCTCTTCAATCAGCTTAGCATGAATGCTGCCAGGCTTAGGACTCACATTTCAGGGCAGTGGACTCCCCTCCAGTCCAGGGCAGGTCCAGAAATGCCATCCAAGAACCATGGCCCGGAATCAGGGACCCTAAGAGCCTGTTTGATGCTCTGCTCCCCTGAGGCTGAGCTGACACCTAAGTTGCCAGACAAAGTCCCCTTTACTCTTCCCTCTCCTTTCCTCAAGCAGATGGTTCTCTCCCCATAGCCACCACAGCTGGAAATGCAAAATCCCACAATCACTGTTCTCTCCCTCACCCAAGAGCACAGATTCTCTTTGTGCCCCATGGTTGCTGCCAGGAGATGGGAGATAGGGGATATCAGCAATTCAAGACTGTCTTTCCTACCCTCTTCAGTGTCTCTTTCAGTGGTATGAAGTTAAAACCAGGTATTACGATCGATCTCTTGCTTGATTTTTGGTTCTCAGGAAGGTGCTTTTTTGTGGGGATAGTTGCTCAATTTGGTGTTTCTGCAGGGAGGATGATCACTGGAAGCTTCTTTTTTTTTTTTTTTGAGATGTCTTGCTCTGTTTTCAGGCTGGAGTGCAGTGGCACGATCTCAGCTGACTGCAACATCCATCTCTGGAGTTCAAGCGATTCTCCTGCCTCAGCTTCCTGAGTAGCTGGGACCACAGGTGCCCACTACGCCCAACTAGTTTTTGTATTTTTCATAGAGACAAGGCTTCACTATGTTGGCCTGGACGGTCTCGATCTTCTGACCTCATGATCTGCCCATCTCGGTCTCCCAAAGTGCTGGGATTACAGGCATGAACCACCGCGCCTGGCCTGGTTTTCTTTTTTTTCTTTCTTTATTTTTTTAGACGAAGTTTTGCTCTTGTTGCCCAGACTGGAGTGCAATGGTGTGATCTCAGCTCACTGCAATCTCTGGCTCCTGGATTCAAGTGATTCTCCTGCCTCAGCATCCCAAGTAGCTGGGATTACAGGCACATGCCACCACACATGGCTAATTTTGTATTTTTAGTAGAGATGGGGTTTCACCATGTTGATCAGGCTGGTCTCAAGCTCCTGACCTCAGGTGATCCACCTGCCTCAGCCTCCCAAAGTGCAGGGATTGCAGGCGTGAGCCACTGTGCCTGACAAAGCCTGGTTTTCATCCTTGACTTCTTTTTTTTTTTTTTTTCTTTGAAAAGGAGTCTCACTCTGTTGTCCAGGTTGGAGTGCAATGGTGTGATCTTGGCTCCCCACAACCTCTGCCTCCCGGGTTCAACAGATTCTCCTGCCTCAGTCTCCCAAGTATGACAGGCATGTGCCACCACACCCAGCAAATTTTTGTATTTTTAGTAGAGACAGGCTTTCACCATGTCGGTTGGCCATGTTGGTCTCGAACTCCTGACCTCACATCCTAGACTTTTACATCCATCAGAACACCAAGTATTTACCTCCTAAATATTTTTTTTCTAATGGATTCACTTTTACCTATGCCCATTGCTGCAATCCTAGCTCAGGCCCTCATTACCCCTTCCCAAAATGAGAACAGCTCCCTGCTGGTCTCACAGTCTTCAGTCTGGCCTTCCTGTCAGTCACAGCACACACCAGGATCAAAGTGGTGTTTCCAAATCTATAGTACACATTTGAGTGTGTTACTCAATGGCTTAAAGTTTCAATGCCCGCCTACCTAACCCACTCCCACTATCTTCATGTTGAAACCCAATTTCCTTAATATGGATGATATGGCTCTTCAAGACTGGCCCTTTGCTTATTGCTCCAACTTCATCGGTGCCAATTCCCTTCCTCAAACTCTAAGCTCTATGTAATTAACTACTCATATGAAGTTCCCTAAGTTCACCATGCTTTTGGTGTTATTTGCATGATTTTCCTTGAACATTTACCCCCATCTTCACTTGTCTAAATCTTATTCATGTTTCCTATCTCACTCTTTTGTAGTTGCTTATTTTCTTGTGTGTCTTTCCTGGACTATAAACTCACTGACAGCAAGGACCACATATTGTTCAATGTCTCATTCTCACTGTTTGTGCTCAGTAATTATTTACTCTCAATAGGTATTTCTTGAATAAACAAAGTTTCATTGAGATTTACAGCAGGTTTGGTGAGTCTGAGGGTGTGGGTAGGGTAGGACGATGGGAAGAGGAAGAGATAACTACAGTTCACGCTTCGAAGGTAGAGTCCTTCTGGTGCAGTATCCAGGGTGGGGCTAAACAAGTGGTTTTTGAAGTGGAGTGGAAGTGAAGGTCACTGGGGCAGAGAATACAAGGGAACTATGACCCCATAGATGGCATGAGTGGCACTTGTGTTGCCCAGGAGAAGTCAGGTCAGGCACCAGGTGGGGTGGGGAGGGAAGCTGTGAGTCAGCCTCCAAAGTCCTTTCATAGATGATCTGATCAAGGCAGGGAGGTGCCTTCATCCTACCTCCAAGTTGCAGGGGGAGAGGAAGGGAAATGAAAGTGATGGAAGGTTCACAGAGAGCCAGCATTGACTCAAGGAGAATCATGGCACTGCCTTATAACCCTGAGATCTGTGGGCCCTCATTAAAGAATGAAGGGCCTGTGTTCAAAAGGGTTTCATGATGAACAGGTGGCAGAATTTTCTAGAAAGTGGTTGTGCCTACAGAGAAGTATTTTAGTAGAAAGGTCTTCCCAATAGAAGGGTTTAGAAGATGTCTCCCAGTGTACATTCAAGTGGCCAAATGGCATGATTCCTTCCAGTTTGGTTTCGGAGTTTGTTACAAACCCGTGTATCAGAAATGTCTACTGTCTTGCTGCTACAATTCTCAGCTGTTTCTCCCAGTTAAGGCATTAATGTGGAATCTTACTGTGACCCTTAAAGCAAAACAATTAAAAGCCTGTATATGGGATTATCCATCCCCGTGCACTTTTTCTTCTGTGGGAAATCGGGTCCACACTTGTTTTTGTGGAGTGTCGGGACAGTAAAAGCCCCTCTTTGGGACTGCAGTTACAAAGAATTCTCATCTTCAAAATTAAAAAAAAGTCCTAATGAACAAAGTTTCAAAATTCGACATCACTTGCAGTCTCATGTGTGAGGGCTGGTCACCTTCCTTCCACCCTTTCTTGGTTAGCAAAGAGAAACCGAGGGACACCAGCAAACTTGCACCTCCTCACTTCCAGAGCTCTAAGATGTTTCCCCAGCTGATTTCTCTCTGAGTCCAGCCCCACAGCCCCTGTGGGCCTCCTTCTCAGCGAGAACGGCTGGTTTTTCTAACAGCGTCCAATATGCTTGAGATAAACTGTGCTTGGTTGGGATGGACTTTAAACACGCTGACATTTTCCTTATATTTCATATTTTGTAGTTAGGTTTTCCATCTATCTGCCTATCTAGGTTCATGAGCAAGGTTAGTCTAGTTTCCTTTTTTTGTGTGTGTTGCATTTATTGAGGTTTGGGTATCATGCCAATAATCAGAATAACATCAGTATCTGGCAGGGCGCGAGCGATGGCTCGCTCCCGTAATCCCAGCACTTTGGGAGGCCGAGGTGGGTGGATCACCTGAGGTCAGGAGTTCGAGACCAGCCCGGCCAACATGGTGAAACCCTGTCTCTACTAAAGATACAAAAATTAGCCTGGCGTGGTGGCGGGTGCCTGTAATTCCAGCTACTTGGGAGGCTGAGGGAGGAGAATCGCTTGAACCCGAGAGGCAGAGGTTGCAGTGAGCTGAGATCGCACCACTGCACTCCAGCCTGGGTGACAGAGAGAGACTCCATTTCAAACAAACAAACAAAAAATCAGTATCTTCCTCCACTCCTCCCCATCTCAGCTTGTTAAAAATGCAGAATCAGGGGTCCACTCCAGACCACTAAAACCACTATCTACATTTCTGCAAGATCCCCTGGAGATGCACATTATAAATTCACATAGTTCGAGAAGTTGCCCCAGGCCTTATCATTCCTGAAAACCACTCCTTCCATAATCTCAGGAGCAAGTGACCTGGCTCTCCAACCAGCACGTTCTTCTTCCCAGCTCACTCCCTTACTGTGCTGATTCCAACCATCTATTGATCCTGCCACTTCTCCATGGGCATCTCTCCTCCCACTGCCCACAACCTCTCCTCACTACCTCCTGGACAGGTGTGGATTCAACAGTCCAGCATAATTATTACTTCCTTATGGTACCTTCACCTTCCTTTCCCCTGTCTCCCTCCATGGAATTATCTAGCAAAAACAACTCTGGTGGAATCGAATTCCCCACCTTCCCAGCAAAATGTGGCTGCTGAAAAACATGGAACAACCCTGCCAACTGGTCCTTTACACCTGCTCTTTTCCCCTGGAACTTCCAACACCTCCTCCCTCTCTGCACTGAGCGAATGAATGACTTCTTCCTGTTTCCCTGAGGAAATCGAAGCCCTCGAAGGGACTATTCACAAGTTCCAGGAACCTCGTCTACCTGGCTCCCTGCCTCTGCCCATATTCTGCCTGCCCTCCTGGTACCGTGACCTCACCTGCCTTGCTCCTATTCAAGGCCAGACCTTCCAGTGCACTCTGCATCTTTCCCTTCTCACTCACTCAGGGACAGCTCTCCAGAAAACAGCCCCCAACCCCCATCATCACATTTTCCCTCACAACTGAATCGTTCCCACCGGCATTTAAGAAACAAAACTTCATGAAAATGTTCTCTACACCAGTGGTCTCTCTTTCTAGAGCCCCCATTCTTTCTAGGGACTCCCCTCCCCTCCCCTCCTGCTTTTGAGATGGAGTTTTGCTCTTGTTGCCCAGGCTGGAGTGCAATGGCGCAATCTTGGCTCACTGCAACCTCCCTCTCCCGGGTTCAAGTGATTCTCCTGCCTCAGCTTCCCAAGTAGCTGGGATGACAGGCATGTGCCACCACGCATGGCTAATTTTGTATTTTTAGTAGAGACAGGGTTTCTCCATGTTGGTCAGACTGGTCTCAAACTCCTGACCTCAGGTGATCTGCCCACCTCAGCCTCCCAAAGTGCTGGGATTACAGGCATTAGCCACTGTGCCCGGCGATTTTTTTTTCTTTTTTTAGAGAGTTTAAGCAATTCTCCTGCCTCAGCCTCCCGAGTAGCTGGGATTACAGGTGCACACCACCATGCCCGGCTAATTTTGTATTTTTAGTAGAGACGGGGGTTTTTCCATGTTGGTCAGACTGGCCTTGAACTCCTGACCTCAGGTGATCCGCCTGCCTCGGCTTCTCAAAGTGCTGGGATTACAGGCATAAGCCACTGTGCCTGGCCTTTTTTTTTTTTTTTCAGACAGAGTTTCACTCTTGTTGCCCAGGCTGGAGTGCAATGGCACAATCTCGGCTCACTGCAACCTCCACCTCCCAGGTTCAAGTGATTCTCCTGCCTCAGCCTCCCAAGTAGCTGGGATTACAGGCATGCGCTACCACGCCTGGCTAATTTTTTTATTTAGCAGAGATGGGGTTTCACTATGTTGGTCAGGTTGGTCTCAAACTCCTGACCTCAGGTGATCCACCCATCTCGGCCTCCCAAAGTGTTGGGAATACAGGCGTGAGCCACGGTGCCTGACTAGTCTCATTCTTTCTAAAGACTACTCCAATCAGGCCTTGCCGCTTATCTCGCCACCAAAACAGCTCTTACCAAGGAGTGGCCTCTGAGTGGCCTTGGTGGAGCTGAGATCAATGACCAATAATAACTTTACTTAACTATAAGCCACATTTGGCAGCAGAGATCCAGCCTCCCCACTGAAAGGTGTCCCTTATCTCCCAGGATATGATTTTTTTTACTCATTTCCTTTCTTTCTCTTTCTCTTCTCTTTTCTTTCTCCCCCTCCTTTTCTTTCTCTTTTTTTCTCTTTCTTTTCCTTCCTTCCTTCTCTTTCTCTCTCTCCTTCCTTTTTTTTTTTTTTTTTTTAAACATAGTCTTGCTGTGTCACCCAGGCTGGAGTGCAGTGGTGTGATCTCAGCTCACTGAAACCTCCACCTCCCAGGTTCAAGTGATTCTCCTGCCTCACCTTCCTGAATAACTGGGATTACAGCCGTGCAACACCATATCCCACTAATTTTTGTATTTTTAGTAGAGATGGGGTTTCACGTTGGCCAGACTAGTCTTGACCTCCTGGCCTCAAATGATCCGCCTGCCTCCGCTTCTCAAGGTGCCGGGATTATAGGTATGAGCCACCGCACCTGGCCATATTTTCCTGGATCTCTTCCTACCACACTGGCTCCTCCCTCTCAGGAACTGGTTCCTCATCATTCCATGACTTGTCATTGTCAGGGGACTGGGCTTAATACTAACACTCACATCCTAAAAGATCTCACTGAGTCCAGAGGTTTTGCCTACTCTGAGAACTACCTAAATTCTGTCTCTGGTCGGGACTTCTCCCCCGAACTTTTTTTTGTTTGTTTGTTTGTTTGTTTGTTTGTTTGTTTGTTTCTGAGACGGAGTCTCGCTCTGTCGCCCGGGCTGGAGTGCAGGGGCCGGATCTCAGCTCACTGCAAGCTCTGCCTCCCAGGTTCCCGCCATTCTCCTGCCTCAGCCTCCCGAGTAGCTGGGACTACAGGCGCCGGCCACCTCGCCCGGCTAGTTTTTTTTGTATTTTTTAGTAGAGACGGGGTTTCACTGTGTTAGCCAGTATGGTCTCGATCTCCTGACCTTGTGATCCGCCCGTCTCGGCCTCCCAAAGTGCTGGGATTATAGGCTTGAGCCACCGCGCCCGGCCTGTTTGTTTGTTTTTAAGCCGAGTCTCGCTCTGTCACCCAAGCTGGAGTGCAGTGGTGCGATCTCAGCTCACTGCAACCTCTGCCTCCCAGGTTCAAGCGATTCTCCTGCCTCAGTCTCCGGAGTAGCTGGGACCACAGACGCAAGCCACCGCACCCGGCTAATTTTTGTATTTTTATTAGAGACGGTACAGACGAGGTTTCACCATGTTGGTCAGGCTGGTGTCCGACTCCCGACTTCGTGATCCGCCTGCCTTGGCCTCCCAAAGTGCTAGGATTACAGGTGTGAGCCACCGCGCCCGGCCTTCTCTGAACTCTTAAGTCCAACTTCCAACTTGGATGTCCAACAGGCAGCTCAAACTTTATATGTCCCTAAATAAATTCCCAAGTTCCTCCCTTCACATCTGTTTCTGCTTAAATTTTCCCCATATCACCAAATTGTATTTTCCAGTTGCTTGAGAAAAAAAAAAAAAAATACTAGAAATCAGGAAAATCCTTTGAGCTTTACCATTTATTTATTTATTTTCTTGAGTCAGGGTCTCACCCTGTGGTCCAGGCTGGAGTGACAGGGGCACAGTCACATCTCACTGTAGCCTCGCCTCTCCAGGCTTAAGTGATCCTCCCACCTCAGCCTCTGGAGTAGTTGGGACTACAGGCCTATGCCACCATGCCGGGCTAATTTTTTTTTTCTAGAGACAGGAGTCCATGTTGCCCAGACTGGTCTTCAACTCCGTGCCTCAAGTGATCCTTCCGCCTCTGTCTCCCAAAGTGTTGGCATTGCAGGTGTGAGCCACCTTTTATTATTATTCTTATTATTGAGACGGAGTACCACTCTATTGCCCAGTCTGGAGTGCAGTGGCACGATCTTGGCTCACTGCAATTGCCCCTCACTGCAACCTTTGCCTCCCTTCGCCCCTGGGATTCAAGTGATTCTCCCGTCTCAGCCTCCCAAGTAGCTGGGATTACAGGTGCCAGCCACCACGCCCGGCTAATTTTTGTGTTTTTAACAGAGACAGGGTTTCACCATGTTGAGCATGCTGATCTCTAACTCCTGACCTCAAATGATCCTCCCACCTCGGCCTCCCAAAGTGTTGGGATTACAGGCGTGAGCCACCTTTTAAATGTGTCTACAGGTGACCATTTTACTCTTCTACTGCCACCACCAAACCGAGCCTTTTTTTTTTTTTTGAGACGGAGTCTCGCTCTGTCCCCAGGCTGGAGTGCAGTGGTGCGATCTCGGTCCACTGCAAGCTCCGCCTCCTGGGTTCACGCCATTCTCCTGCCTCAGCCTCCCGAGTAGCTGGGACTACAGGCGCCCGCCACCTCGCCCAGCTAATTTTTTTTTTTTGGATTTTAGTAGAGACGGGGTTTCACCGTGTTAGCCAGGATGGTCTCGATCTCCTGACCTCGTGATCCGCCCGTCTCGGCCTCCCAAAGTGCTGGGATTACAGTGTGAACCACCGCGCCCCGCCCGGATTCTCCTTCTATGTATCAAGCTGGAGTGCAGTGGGCGATCTTGGCTCACTGCAACCTCCGCTTCCCGGGTGCAAGCACTTCTCCAGCCTCAGCCTCCCAAGTAGCTGGGGTTATTTTTGTATTTTTAGTAGAGACAGGTTTCACCATACTGGTCAGGCTGGTCTCAAACTCCTGACCTCAGGTGATCCACCCACCTTGGCCTTCCAAAGCGCTGGGATTGCTGGCGTGAGCCACCACGCCTGGCTGAACCGAGCCTTATCTTTTGGCTGGCTGATCTCAGCAGCCTTCTCACTGGTCCCCCTGCTGAAACCCTCAGGGTTTTCAGTCTGGTCCTCATACCACAACCACAGGGATCCTTCTGAAATGTCAGTCCATGTCCTTTCTTTGCTCCCTTCAAATTGCTTCCCATCTCCTTGAGAGTAAAAACAGGAAGTCCTAACTTTGGTTGGTAGGACCGCACTCCTTCCTTATCTCCTGTCCTCTCTGGGGCCTGGAGCCAGCACATTCTCGCCTCACGGCCTTGGTCCTGCTATTCCCTCTGCCTTTCCATGCAGAAAGCTCCCAGGCTCTCTCTCTCCAGGAAGCCGCTCCCTGAAGGTGCGCTGTAAATAACAACACCCTGCTTTCTCTCCCCTCCTCACCCAGTGGTGTTTTTAACTGTCCAGTATTTTTTTGCTTCCTTTTTGGAGACAGTCTCGCTGCAATGGCGCGGTCTCGGCTCACTGCAACCTTCGCCTCCCGGGTTCAAGCGATTCTCCTGCCTCAGCCTCCCAAGTACCTGGGATTACAGACACCCGCCACCACGTCCGGCTAATTTTTTTTTGTACTTTTAGTAAAGACAGGGTTTCACCGTGTTGCCCAGGCTGGTCTTGAACTCCTGACCTCGTGATCCGCCCACCTAGGCCTCGCAAAGTGCTGGGATTACAGGCGTGAACCACCGCGCCTGGCCTAACTGTCCAGTATTATACATACCTGTAGGTTTATTAGTCAATTTGTCAACGGTTTGCGCTAGGGGCAGGGACTGTTTCGCTCACTGCCCCATCCCCTGGCGTACAGGAGGCGCTAAAAAAATAGTTCATTAAACATTAAAAATTAGTTCATTACACATTAAAAATAAAGAAACAAAAATGCACACATATGGCATTTGTATGTGCCAGGCTTGTCAGAGCTTTGCAATGCACTGTCCCCTTCATCCTCAGAAGCCCGTGGCTGGTACCACTATATTATTATATACTTCTTTATTTTCTAACGTGTGAGGAAATCCAGGCACAGGGACGTGAAACAGCCCATAGATAGCAAATGGTGGAGCAGGATGTAAATCCAGGTTGCTGATTTAAATAGGAATGTTCCCATTAATCTGGAACGTTCCGGCACTTTCTATGCTGTGTGCCCCTGGATGCTAAAATGATGTGCTCCTCGCAAGCAAGAAAGAATCGGTCTGCACAAAGCGGGATCCGGGCCTTTCGCAGAATTAAGCCTGAAGAGTTGAGGAAGTGGTCGTTCAAAGTGGGCGTGCGATTCCCGCGGGAAGAGCGCTCAGGCGGAGGAGAAGGGGCTGAGCCCCGCCTTGAAAGCTGCGGAGGAGGAAGAGGAACTGCGGCGCTTGGGTTGTGCTTTTCTCTTCGGCCCCTCCCGTTCAGGCCTCGCGCCAACTCGCGGCGCCCTGAGTCCGCCAGCCGCTCGGGGGCGCCCAAGGCGGAAGGGGGCGTTGCGGCGCCGCCCGACGCCGCGTCCTCGGAGGCTGCGCAGTGCGCACGTCAAAGCCGGGCTCGGGCCGCGAGTGGGGCGAGGGGATCGGGGAGCGGCGCGGCCTGGGAGACACAGAACATTCAGGCGCCGGGGCGGGGGCATAGACTAAGACTAAGGCGGCGCCGGGCCCCACAGCAGCAGCAGCAACCCGAGTGAACGCAGCAGCGCGGCGGCAGCCGCGGGAGCCCCTGGGCCGCCGTCCGCCCGCGCAGCCGCCGCCGCCGCGGGAGCCTGTCGCTGGGAGCAGGAGCGGGCGGAAGACAACGGAGGGGCCGAGCGTCCGAGCCACGCCGCGGGGACCGAACGAGCAGCCCGAGGCGGCGGCGGCCGAGGACGGCGACGGCGACGACGCGGAGGCAGAGAAGGGAACGCCCGGCCCAGCCCCGTGAGTGACCCCCGGCCCGGCCCTGCTCGTGGTGCGGACGGCTGCCCGGCTTCCGCCTGCCCCGCCGGGCCCTCACCGGCCCCGGGTTTGCCTCCATTTTCTTGGGTGGCGGCGGCCCCGGCCCAGCTGGGCCCCGGAGCCCGCGGGAGCAGCCGGGCCCGGCCTGCCCTCTCCTCCCAGCTCGGCCCCAGCCCTCGCTGAGACGCTCCCTTTGCCTTCGTCGGCGTGGGGCGCCCGGGGGCCTGCGGTCCTGGCACTCCTGCCGCCCCCTCCGTGGTTCTCAGGCGGGGCTGGCGGCGCGGGGTGGTCCGAGCCGGAGTCGGGAGGGCGGGGAAGTGCGGGCCGGGTCAACTGTCACCGGCTGCACCCGGGCTCCGGCGCCTCGCTCCCGCCCCTGGTAAACTTCCTGTTGTCGGGAGGCAGATACCAGCGTTGTGATCAATTCAGGAAAATGCTTAACTGATTTCTGGTTAGGAATTGTGCGGTCGGAGCGTTCTCGAGTTCAGTGGAACCAGCCGGAGCGCAGACTGCGTGCAGGCGTCGTAGTCGACCCGCGCCGGAGGGATTCAAAGGTGAAGCGGGCCCCGGTCCCCTCCCCCGAGGAGCTTAGGCTCTGGTGTGGGAGATAAGACGAGTACACAAATAACTGCGATACCGGGAAGGAGGTGATAAGTCCTGTGAAAGAACGACAAAGTGCTGGAAGGGCACCCGGAAAAACCGAACCGATCACTTCTCCCCAGCAGAAACCTGGAAGGCTTCCTGGGAGGGGGGTGCTGAGCAGAGTCTCGAAGGCCTGATGGGATTTAGGAGGAGGGTTGCAGAAGAAATGTGTGGAAGGGGCAGCAAAAACGAGAAGACAAAGCCTAGAAATCATGGATAATTCCGTTTGTTGGCGTGGTGCAGAGGGCGGGGGTTATTGGGCTAAAGAGGTATTTTGGGGCCAGATCCTTGAATGCTGTAGAGGAGCTATTTGAGCAGCATTCTAAGAGAAACTTAGAGCTCATTTCTCAGTGACTCATGAGCCCGGAAATGTAGGCTAGGGGATATTAAAGGCGCTCTTGTGAAGGAAGAGAGAAGGAGGCCCAGTCAGGAGTTGACATTCTGTGCCTTGAATATAATGCAGTTTCAGATCGATTTTGACAGCTTCCCAGATATTCAAGTAAATCCATGCCCAAGCTAAGCAAAGTATCTTTGCAGAAAGCTTCATTAGATGTCAGGCTCTTAAGAGGTAATGAAAAGGTGTATATAAAATCAGCCCATCTGCACGCAGAAGGTGTTTCTGTTTGTGCGTTCGCTAAAATGCATAAAAACTACTTGCACTTTGTATTAGGCGTCTGTACTTTGGAATTACTAAGCTAAACCTACATTCTTTGAGGTGGCATTTGTGTAAAGTAACAAATTGACGATTTTAAAAAAAGTTACTAATATTCTGTAGAAAACCGGACGTAGACCTTTTTGTAGAAAGGTAAAACTTTGTTTTTATTTTAATTTTATTGCGAGATCTTTATAGTAGAGCCAGAAGTGACAGTGTTTAGCTTTGTTTTGTGGTTTCTTCAAATTGCTAGGAAGTAATTAGCAGCTGTATTTGAAATCTAGAATATACAATCTGAAAGCAGCTTAGGGCCTAAGTTTTGTAAGCATGCACTTGTTTACGAGTGAATGCCACCTTTTTGCAGTTTAAAAATTTTCTGCATTTCAAAATAATACATGATCTTTGTCAAAGCTTGCAAAATTCAGGGAGTACTAGAAACTCTTTGTAACATTTTCTATAATCTTAACCACTTACATTTGGTTGCTGTTAACATTTTCGCGTATTTCCTTTCCAGTCTTTTTCTGTGTATTTTTTCTCTGCATAATGAAATATATTGTATGCGTATGTATACACACACATATCCCTAAGCTTTTCTTATTAAATATCTTTATATAAAAAATTTTTACTCAACAATGGAAATCTTTTAAGCGTGTTATGTTTTCCTGACAAAGTTGTATTATTTACCCCAGATGAAATGCAGTAGTTAGGCTTAATAACTACTAGTGTGGACAGAACTTTTTCTAAAAGCTTCTTGTTCGAAGTACATTTATTACTTTCTCTGTAAGACTTGGATCCTTTTGCTTGTTGAATAAAGTTTTTATTGGCAGGATGTGTGTTGTCATGAGGTATAGAAGAGGAAGAAAGCACACAGATCTCTGCTATAGGAGTGAATGGACTTCTAAAGGGATGCTGTCAAAAGATTACGATCATGGCTGGTATACCATCCCCCACAGACGGCGATGCAGTATCCCTTCCCACCCCCCACTTCGCTCCTGAAAAATAGTCTCTACACTAGGGCCATCCATATAGGGTAACTATTTTTTGACCATGATATCACGAAGATTCAGGCTGGATATCAGCATAGAATATTTCATGAAATGGTTTGCTACTATAACAAATGGGTGGTATTTGCTTTCTTGGTTTTGGTTTTTGAGACAGGTTCTCTGTTGCTCAGGCTGAAGTGCAGTGGTGCGAACACGGCTCACTGCAACCTCAACCTCCTAGGTTCAAGCCATCCTCCAACTTCAGCCTCCCGTAGATGGGACCACAGGCTTGTACCATCACATCCGGCTAATTTTTGTATTTTTATAGAGACCGGATCTTGACATGTTGCCCAGACTGGTCTTGAACTGCTGGGCTCAAGTAATCCTGCCTTGTCCTCCCAAAGTGCAGGGATTACGGGTGTGAACGTCCAAGCCCGCCTGAATATTTGTATTTTAATTTCAAGGCAGCTTACTTCCCTTCATTAGCATTTTCTACTTCAGGTTCTTGTACTAAGCCAGTTTTTTCCCATGTATTTTACATTCTAAGGTGTATTAATAAGATCTCTGTTTCTGTTTCATCATGTATAAAGTGAGATGCTGAGTAAGGCTATGTACGTTTCCTAAAGTTAATATAGAAGAACTGCTAATAAAGTACAGTGTAAGTATAGGGTTTGGTAACTTGATTTTTTTTTAATATTTGTATATTGCAAATATGTATGCCACACAGGGTCTTTATTATCTTGGAATATTTACTAAAGTTTTCTGTTTTGATCAACTTTTGTGGGATTATAGATTTCTGTAGTTACTGCCATACTTTCCCAAGAGCCTTTTTTCCAGATTGATGACTAATCACTCACAGTTTTGCCATCTGCCATGAAAATACACAAATCCAACTTCCCCAACCCCACCCCCCCAAAATAAAATTGAGTAGTAGGACGGAATTTCATTTTACGTATTGTCTTTTGGTTACCTTTCTGGCATTGTTTCTTTTTTTTTTTAAGACGGAGTCTCGCTCTGTCGCCCAGGCTGGAGTGCAGTGGCCGGATCTCAGCTCACTGCAAGCTCAGCGTGAACAGGGTTCACGCTGTTCTCCTGCCTCAGCCTCCGGAGTAGCTGGGACTACAGGCGCCCACCACCTCGCCCGGCTAGTTTTTTTTTTTTTTGTATTTTTTAGTAGAGACGGGGTTTCACCATGTTAGCCAGGATGGTCTCGATCTCCTGACCTCGTGATCCGCCCGTCTCGGCCTCCCAAAGTGCTGGGATTCCAGGCTTGAGCCACCGCGCCCGGCCTCTGGCATTGTTTCTATTCCAGGTCTATTTTATTTTTTAATTTAAAAAATGTTTTAATTAAAAGAGATGGGATCTTGTTCTGTTGCCCAGGCTGGTCTTGAACTCCTGGTCTTAGGCTATCCTGCCCCAGCCTTCCAAAGCACTGGGATTGTAGGCGTGAGCCACCACACTGACCTCCAGCCCTACTTTTAAAGTTCAGGGCGAGGGGTGTAGCTCACTCCTATAATCCCAATGCTTTGGGAGGCCAAGGTGGGAGGATTGCTTGAGCCCAAGAGTTGGAGGCTGACCTGAGCAACATAGCAAGACCCCATATCTACAAAAATAAAAAAATTAGCTGGGCATGGTGGTGTGTGTGCCTGTTGTCTTAGCTACTGAAGAGGCTGAGGCAGGAGGGATTGCCTGAGTCTGGGAATTTGCAGCCTCAGTGAACTATGATCACGGCATTCCAGCTTGGGTGACAGAGTGATACCCCATCTCAAAAAACATATATATAAAATAAAAATAATAAAAATAAAAATTCATTTTCCTCTTTTTCATTGCTCCTTTTAATTGGGCATTTGGTTTTATGAATGTCTTTACGTGTTACAGAAATGGGACTGTGGAAGGTGGATTAATATGGGTAACAGAAAACCTTTGATAGACTTTTTTTTAACACACTTTGTTGTGTGATAAAATTGTGTGAAAAAAGACCAAATCTCTGAATCTCTGGGTTAAATTACTTGTGACTTGTTATTACTGAGGTGTAAAGATCTGACATTATGAAGTCAAGTAATCTAAAATTGCATAGCAATTTGTTCATCAGTATCTTTTGGCCATTGCGAGAAGACTTGTATTAGAGCCTTCTTTAATTACAGAAGGAATTGAACTGTGTGAGAGTTCTTACATTATATGCTCTTACTGACTCTCCGACCAGATCCCAACCACTTTTTAAAAAATTCTCCTGCAAGGGAGTCTTGCATTGAGAAAGAGAGACTGTCCTCAACTCCCCTAATCTCTACAGTCCAGAATATGGGGGTAGAGTAAGGTGAAGCAAATATTTCTGCCATCACCATTTGTAGAGTAGACCAGTCTATTAATAAAATGATCAGTGTTCTGCCTCTGTTTCTCAGGCCCTCCAAGGATTATGAGAAGAGTTATTGTGGGCCTAGGTGGCAGATCATAGACTGGTGGTGATGAAATCAGGTTAACAGCTTGTTGCCATCTGCATTTTTGGCGGGTGGGGTGCATTGTAGTCCTTCGTTGTGCCATTTCTGTTTCATTGAGCTTCCCAGTCCCACAGTGCTTTTAACTTTTAAAACAGAAGGGGTGAGGGGACAGCAGAATTGTGGTTTATAGCAGCTGTGATGTCAAGCCTGCAGAGGAAGGGAGAATGGCATGCAGAGAATTGCAAGAGGTCATTCGGGTGTGAAGTGGCTCCAAAGGAGGGAGGTAAATCCTGCCTTGGCCATTTATGTTGACCATATCCAGTGCATGCCTATTTGTATGATCTTTAATAGCTTTTGTCTTGGTACTCAGAATATAGTGTTTAAGTTAGAGATTGTGTTTGCTTGTTTGTGTGTGTGTGTTCATATGCATATTTTCAAAGATGGAGAAAATCTAGCCATTATTTAGTGGCAGTTTGGTTTTATATGGTAATTATTCTTTGGGAGCATTATCTAGCAAAAATTGTTGAGGACCAAGAAAGTACGATACTGTTAAAAAAAATCACACATTTTATTTTGGTAATATGTTTGAGAAACAGAATATACATTGTGTAGCTTTATCTTAATTAAGTTCCTACGTTGACCTTGTCTAATGAACTGTAACTTGCTCTTTACAGGGTACCGACTGTTAACATGTTAGTCACCGTTGTCTCCTTTCGCGGTAGATTATATGTCAGCTGTATTGAGACACTAGGAAGAAACACTTGAACAGGTTTCTGTTTACATGTCTGTAGTTAAGGCCCACTCTTAGATTTATAGAATTTGGAGAGGCAGTGTTAGCTAGTGGTTAAAAGCACAGGTGCAGCCAAACTGCCTAGATTTTGAACCCTCATTCCTCTGCTGTGGGCTCTATAACCTTAAGTTCCTTCTGTCTAGCTTGAATTCCTTGGATGGTAATAATAGACAATATCTGAGAGGGTTGTAGGACAATTAATTGAGTTGCTACATCTGACGTGCTGCCATATATCAGATGCCTAGACATAAGTTGTGTGATGCCGAGGATAGGCTTTTCCACGTGGGAGAAACTTTAGAACTTCAGAGATAACCTGGGCAGAATGGTTCTTTCTGCAGGTGGGAACACTGAGGCCCACCATAACTAGAGCAGAGTTTGGTTCACTTTGAGCGGTAACAGGTGTAGCTTTCTGCAAAGTGAAGTCTCTTTCCTAGGGTCATATGGCTTATTAGCCACAGGACTGAATCTGGAGCCTGGTTTTCTTCATTCTTTGTCCAGTTTACTTGAATTAAGTATCATACTTTATGCAGTAATATCTCCTTTTGAATCTTTTCACTAACATTTACAAAGGTTGTATTCAAAATATATTAAATGCTCTTTGTCATATAATTCTTTTTTAAGGTTTAATATACTAATACTCATAATATTTGTGATGTAGCTGGCAAGTCATTTGGGAGGGGTATATGAAGTTCAAAGTTGAAATAGGCGAAGAATCAAGAGAAATTAACAAAAATTAGTTAGCTTGGGGGATTACCATTTAGGTCCACTAAATGTTGGGCAAACCTCTTAGGTAGTATTGTCCCCAACATCATTATTGATGGGAAACCAAAGTGAGGGGTTTGTCCAGGATAACACAAACATTGCACAGTTGAGCCAGAATTTGAACTCAGGTCTGCCTTACTTCAAAATATGTGCTCCCTGAAATAGGGTATGACTCCCTCATATGAAATCATTTTATTTTCCTTGCTGAGCAGTTTTGAATTAGTATTTTAGAATGAAGGTTTATAAATAGATCCTAATTTGGACTTTAATAGATTTCCAAGCAGTGACCACATGTTATAATCTAAAAGAGATGGTTTGTTACAAATGTTTTAGTTATATAGTCATAATTTGATTAGTGGCTTATAGTTTAGTTAGGCCAGTAGATAGTATTTAATTTCCACATTATTCTTGTAGAGAAGATGGGAGGCCTGTGTTACAGTGGGAAACACAGAAGCCTGGGAATCAAAAGCTCTGGACTGGGTCCTGACTCCGTGACTAATTATGTTGTCACTCTGGACAAGTAACTTCATCTCTCTGGGCTTCAGTCATCCCATTATTACACCAGGGGTCCCAGATTGAACCCCTCAAGTTCGCTTGCCCTTATTTTCAGTGATTTGTATGTAGGCTTCTGACTTGCCTTTTTCTCCTGCACTGGTTCCCTCCCCTTTTGCTGGTGGTCTTACAGTCTGTCTGAGTACTTTATGGCATGTGACTGTGCTTTAACCTTTTTTCTCCCATTTGGTCAGATGCCTAGTGTTATTTCATAGTACTGAAGTTCTCTGCTTAGGGTAAAGAGAGTAACATCAAAATGTGTATTTTCAGATTTTCTACCTTTGTGCTTATGAATAAGTAGTTAAGAACTAAATGTTTTATGTTTGTAAAGTATAATCTTAGTAAGTCAGGCTATTTATTAACAAATCCTCAAGCCTCACATCAGTTTCGTTGTCACAACTGTTGTAAAGTTCTGCAAGCTATTTGTTTTAGGGGAAGGAAAGATGTTAACCAAAGGCAACGAGAGTGGGAAAGAAAGGACCAAAAATGTAGAATCAAATTTGGGGATGTAAAGAACATGCTTTGGCTGTAGTTGGTATTAATCCCCTACCTATGTAAAGGTGGCATCCTGGCTTAGATCACAGGGTTCTTTGCAGCTCGGGATTCTGTCACTGGTAAGACATAAAGGTGATATTCACCACCCATTAGCATTTATAACTCCTCAAATGTCTATTATTAATTTGGTCCACAAGTAGTTTGTTTTTTTTCTCAGGATGGAGTCTCACTCTGTTGCCCAGGCTGGAGTACAATGGCACGATCTCAGCTCACTGCAGCCTCTGCCTCCCAGGTTCAAGTGATTCTCCCACCTCAACTTCCCGAGTAGCTGGGATTGCAGGTGTGCGCCACCATGCACGACTAATTTTAGACGGGGTGTCATCATCTTGGCCAGGCTGGTCTCAAACTCCTGACCTTGTGGATCCGCCTACCTCCGCCTCCCAAAGTGCTGGGATTACAGGCGTGAGCCACCGCACCAGGCTTAAGCAGTTTTTAATGCCCCTTGTGCTAGGTAGTGTTCTAAAGACCCGGTCTCAAGGAGCTCTCGGTAAACAAGTTTTTTCCTGCTTTGATGGCATATGATCAGCCAGCCAGTTCATTTACTTTTGAATTCTATAGCTGGGAGACAGAAACTCAGGCCATTAAGGTGACCCAGGTAGATACTCTTTTGACTTCCATCTCTCTAGTTACAGTATCGTTTCATCGCTGTTCAGCATTGGTGAGTTACGGGTTTTTCATATGTATGTAAGTTTCATGTCTCTAGATTGTAATTTATTTGAATAGAGGTTTTTTGTTTTTTACCTTTTAAAATTTATCTTCTCTCCCCGTTTCCCCACCTCATGTTTTCAGAGTATAATAATACGTTCTTTCTATAAATACTAAATGATACAGCTATGTGGTAGTATGATAAAACTTTTTTTTTTTTTGAGAAGGAGTCTTGCTCTGTCGCCCAGGCTCGAGTGCAGTGGCGCGATCTCTGCTCACTGCAACCTCCACCTCCCGAGTTCACGCCATTCTCCTGCCTCAGTCTCCCGAGTAGCTGGGACTACAGGCGCCCACCACCACACCCGGCTAATTTTTTTTGTATTTTTAGTAGAGTGAGGGTTTCACCATGTTAGCCAGGATAGAGTATGAGAAAACTTTTGCAGTCAGCATGGTGGCTCATGCCTGTAATCCCAGCACTTTGGGAGGCCAAGGTGGGCAGATCACTTAAGGTCAGGAGTTCAAGACCTGCCTGGCCAACATGGCGAAACCGTGTCTCTACTAAAAATACAAAAATTAGCTGGGCATGGTGTCAGGTGCCTGTAATCCCAGCTACTTAGAAGGCTGAGGCAGGAGAATTGCTTGAGCCCTGGGGGTGGAGGTTGCAGTGAGCCAAGATCCTGCCACTGCACTCCAGCCTGGGCAACAAGGAAACTCCATCTCAAGAAAAAAGAAAAAGAAAACTTGCTTAGCAGAGATGAGATACTTAACCAAAATACAGTTATTTTCTGTTTATCTTTTTATTTCAGCTATATTTGTGCTTATTTGAAAGTGATTTACATACTATGATAATTGAAGGTTATGAGGATCCCCTTTTCCCAGATAAGTTCCACATAAAGCCGTGTTTCCCAAATTGTGTTTTGTAGAATGCCAGTCTTATGAGAGATTGTTTATAGGAGAGCTTCCAGGGTGAGATTTTAACTTGGGAAAACACTGGGTTAAACGTAGTTAAATAGATTTTTCTTTTTGATGGTGATTGTGTTACTGTTTTTCTGCAGAGCTTGTCAGAGTTTTTAGTAGTGTGTATTGGCAAGTTGAGAAATACTGCACATTATATTTCCTTCCTTCAAGTATATTTGGTCGAAAGAACACCCTTCCCCCCAGGAAATACCCACAAACATCTTGAAGAAAGGTTCTACTGGAACACAGTTTGAGAAACTCTCTTATTTGCATATTTATTAGTATGGCATTCAAAGCATTTACTTGCTAATTGGGATGATAATTTTTTATCAGTTGAAATTCAACTAAGATTGCAGTGGCTTTCCAACCTTTTTTTTTTTTTTTTTTATTTCAGCCTGCAGTGAGAAATTATGTTTTTGATCAGTGACCCAAGACATATACACACACTCTCAAAACTGAAAAAGAAATTTCATGAAACAGTACTTAGGTCTTACTACATATAATGCATTCTGATATTTTCTGTTTTATTTCTTAATGCTTTTTATGAACTACGAAAATCAGCATGCAATTTGAGAGACACTACAAGGTTACATGAATTTATAAACTTATGTTAGAGTGAGAATATACGATACAAACTTTCATTTTTCTATTTAAAAAATATGTTGTGTAGAGATGGGATCTCACTATATTGCCGAGGCTGGTCTTAAACTCCTGGGCCGAAGCGATCCTCCTGCACCAGCATCCCAGAATGCTGGGATTACAGGCATGAGCCACCTTGCCCAGCCCCAAACTGTTGTATAAGTGAGAAAACTAAAGCTCAGTGTAGAAATGAGGTGGGAGGGGCTCTGGCCATTCTGGATTTAAATCCTGGTTGTGTGTTGTTGGGCAGGGCGTTTAATGCCTGTTTTTCCTCAGCTTTCTCATTTGTAACAGAGCAATAATAGAACCTATACATAAAGTAGCTGTGAGGATTCAGTAAGAATGCCATGCATAGTGTGTCTGTTAGTGTGCTCTAAGTGCCCAGTACATTTTAGCTTTTATGATGGTTGAAGTCTCAAATTCTTTCTGCTGTACTATACGTACTTTGAAAAATATTTTAAGACTGTGGAAGTGTTTAAGTAACCTCCAAGTAAAGCTAGACTCTTGATCTCTAGTTGGATGTATCATTTGTTGTGATCTCAGCCCTCTGAAATAGTAAGTTTTAAAAATAGCGAAAAGGAGCCACTTAAAGTTGTTTTGTATCAGTTGCAAGTGGACTCTCGGTTGCCGAGCTTTATACTATATTATTGTGTAGTTTTAAAACTATTCTTTTTTAACTTTCTTAATTTTCAGTTTTGATAAAGAAAAGAATGAATACTTTAGCGGCTATTCAAGCCTTTTTTATTCTTTATAAACTTGTAATTAAATACAAATATATTCATACCTGTAACCTATTAATTTAGCTTTCTTGTAGTTTTTAATTCATTAAAATTTAAAAAAAGTTACTGTTTCCTGTCTTATCCACGTTTCTGCAGGTTTGGTGAGTTTGCCCATTCTCAGTTTATTATATTGCCTTTGGGGGTTTAGTTTTGTGTCCTGACCTAAGAAAAGGGACATTTACAGGGGATTTACAATAGTTGGAGCCTGATTTCCCATTATCTTTTTTTTGTTTTTTTTTTTTTCCTTTCTGGTTTAGACATTTTATTTTCATTTCTCTGCTTTGGGCTTCCTGAACCCACCCCATTTAAATTTTAAGGTTGAACCTCCCCCAAAAACAGGAAGACAAGCAAGTCTCTGATTCAACATTCTTGGGGGAGTAAGTTTTACTCTCCAAAGCCACATCACAGAAATCCTGCTGCCCCTTCTGCAGCAGGTGTGTCCTCATCTGTACGTTCCTGCAGTGTGTTGTCTTTGTGTTGATCCTCCAGTTGTCTCACCTCCCAGACCCTTCTCCTCCTTTTAGTGCCCCACCCCACACTGTCCTTGGAGAGCCGCACGATCACCGGGGCACCCAGAACCCCCTGCCTGCTGATTGGGCTTTGGTTGGGTCTAGCCAGTGGAAGCCCTGGGCAGGAGATTAGAGGGTAGGAGGAAAAAGAACTCAGCGTATGTCTTGGCCTGCCCTGTCCGTGCCCCCGTGGCATTGTTTGGCCAGGGGTTCCCATTATCTTAAACATAGCTCGCTACTTCGTTTATTAATGGCACTACTGAGGCATTTGAGTTTTCTAGCCATGGATTGTTTCTCAGTTTGTTTCTTTTATCCTCCAGTTTGTCTTCAGTGTGACCTGAAGTTGCTGAAATAAGAGGTTCCAATCAGCATCACCGCCACATACCAATTCAGTATGAAAATAGCATAAAGAGGGCCTGGTGGTGTGGCTCACACCTGTAATTCCAGCACTTTGGGAGGCTGACGTGGGTGGATCCCTTGGGGCTTTTAGGAGTTTGAGACCAGCCTGGGCAAAATGGTGAAACCCTGTCTCTACTAAAAATACAAAAATTGGCTGAGTGTGGTGACGCACACCTGTAATCCCAGCTACTTGGGATGCTGAGGCATGAGAATCGCTTGAACCTGGGAGGTGGAGGTTGCAGTGAGCGGAGATTGCACCACAGCACTCCAGCCTGGGTGACAGAACGAGACTGTCTCCAAAAAGAGAAAAAGAAAATAGCATAAAGGCATACAGATTCTCTGCTTGTGTGAACAGGAGGAATGTGATAAAAAGAATAAATAATTGCTAACATAGCACATGTATGTTAGCTGCTGATAAATTGTTTAAGACCTCTGTGAATAGTTTACCTTGTTTAATCTTTTAATAGCCCTTTTTAATATCAAATTTTGTCCTCATACTTTTAGGTGAGTAATGGAGAAAAACAAGCAAATTATATAATTGTACTGAAGTTATACATGTAGAAAGGGGTCCTAGATTTGAAATCCAGGTCACAGAGCTTGAACTTGCAACCTACCATGCTGCCTCTACCACAGGATACTGGAATGTAGCATCATCCTGGAACGTAGGACATTTCTGATACAGAAACAGATGAGATCAAGTCTCCTGGTCAGGATGTTTGATGTCTCAGGACACAGAGAACTTTCATTTCTCATGACTGAGTTGCTGTCAATGATCTTTGAGGAGTTGTGATGAAATGGAGCCATGCAAGAAAATTAGGAAAGTTAAAAGTACGATTTTTCCATAAAAGGAAAAGATGGAATCTACAAATCATGAGACTGCACTTGATGTTGATTGCCAGAGTCCGAGCTATGTGTTGATTTCTAGAAGCTACCATCCATTTATTAACTATTTCCTTTTTTAGTAGGATTCTATTAAATGTCTTAGATAAGGATGGGGCAGGATAGGATTGCTGAAAGAATGCATGGTTCTTCCATATTTGAGATTATTTGAAAATATTAAATCGTACAGTTTAAATTGGAATATTTTTCTAGGACTTAAAGTCATTTTGATGGTTTTGCTTTTTAATTTGATTTTTTTTTAGACAGAGTCTCTCTCTGTTACTTGGGCTGGAATGCAGTGGCACGATCTTGGCTCACTGCAACCTCTGCCTCCTGGATTCAAGTGATTCTCGTGCTTCAGCCTCCTGAGTAGCTGGGATTACAGGTGGCCAGGCTGGTCTTGAACTCCTGACCTCAAGTGAGCTGCCCATCTTGGACTCCGAAAGTGCTGGGATTACAGGCATGAGCCACTGCACCTGGCTTCATTTTGATGTCTTTATAGGATCCTTTTACTTATGTTCATTATAGCTATCTAATATGCTTTGGGGGAGTCTCATATGGCACATTAGTCACAGGTACAGTGGCCTGCATCCCTATGCCTTAACCTTCCCATGTAGGCAGGAAGGAACTAGGAACTGTTAGTATCTTCCTGTATGTAAACACAGCAAAGTAAATACTTTCTGTTTTTATATTGTTAAAATCACCCATTTCTGTTCTTGAAGATCGTTGCTAACCTATTCGTTTACTCAAAAGCTAGTCTTGGTCTTGTTCACATAGTGATTGGAAACTGAGTTGATGGAAAGAGGGCAACCCTTCCCCACAGAAGCTGAAAGGGAGGGGCAGGGAATGTTTTTTCTTTTTTAGTCTTAAAGAAGGTCCCCAACTTTTTAAACACAGTGAAAGGAAGACAGAAGGAATCAGTGTGCTTAGCATACGAGATTGTATGCTGATGCCCTTTGGTGTTTGAAAAGGTCAAAAGACTGTCTTTTATGGAGGCTTTTGTTATTGTTGAGAAGAGGAAGGAATAATAAATACAGAGAGGGAAGAGGAACAAGACAGGAGTATATCCAGAAGAAAGTGACCAAGTAACCATAGACACTGGGTCTAAATTTGTGTGTCATGCACAACTTTGAAAGAGCTAATAATGAACCGAATGCTTTTTTTCAGAATTGTCTTAAGAAGTAGAGCACTTAAATAGATTAACCATATTTAATAATATATGTAAATATTTAAATATATATAAATTGGAAGAGGGCAACCCTTATGGAAGCTGAAAGGGAGGGGCGGGGGATATTTTAAATGTATGTAAATATTTAAATATGTATGTATTTAAGAAGTAGAGCACTTGGATAGATTGTTAACCATATGTGTGTGTGTGCGCGCGCGCGCGTGTGTGTGTGTGTGTATATTTTTTTTTTACGACAGTGTCTCGCTCCATCACCCAGGCTGGAGTGCAGTGGTGCAGTCTTGGCTCACTGTGGCCTCAACCTGGGCTTGAGTGATCCTCCTACCTCAGCCTCCTGAGTGACTGGGACTACAGGTGTGCACCATCATGCCCAGATAATTTTTTTGTATTTTTTGTAGAGATGGGGTTTCACTATGTTGCCTAGGCTGGTCTAGAACTGGGCTCCAGTGATCCATTTGCCTTGGCCTCCCTAAGTGGCCAAGTGCCGGGATTACAGGTGTAAGCCACTGTGCCTGGCCTTAACTTATGGAATATATTAAATATATATTAAAGGTTGTGGCCTCCCAACCAGATAGGGGAAGGAGTACTCCAGACCCAGTTAGCATAGAAATTATATACTCTCATATAAATGATATACCTAACATATATATCCATGTAGAAATTATATGTTCTCTTTAAAAGTTTCAAAAAACATAAACTAGATTTATTCTAGATCCTAGAATACCAAAAGATACCAAATTCATATTACAAAACTAGCCTAGGCCAGGTGCAGTGGCTCATGCCTGGAATCCCAGCACTTTGGGGGGCTGAGGCAGGAAGATCACCTGAGGTCAGGAGTTCAAGACCAGCCTAGCCAACATGGTGAAACCCAGTCTCTACTAAAAATGCAAAAGTTAGCTGGGTGTGGTGGCATGCGCCTGTGGCCCCAGCTGCTTGGGGGCTGAGACAGGAGAATTGCTTGAACCTGGCGGGCGAGGTTGCAGTGAGCCGAGATCACACCACTGCACTCCAGCCTGGGTGACAGAACGAGACATTGTCTCAAAAAGTAAAAATAAATAAAAACTAGCCTAAACTCTTAAAAACCTAATCAAATATAAAATATAAGAACAACAACCTGATAAGACATTACAAAGGGCAAAAATTGTATTCCAATTTATCTTTTTTTTTTTCTGCTTACTGCAGCTCTTCCACCCAAGCTCAAGTGATTCTCCAGCCTCAGTCTCCCGAGTAGCCGGGATTACAGGGGTGAGCCACCACTCCCAGCTAATTTTTGTAGAAATGGTGTTTTGCCATGTTGAAAGTGCTGGGATTATAGGTGTGAGCTACCACACCCTGCCCCAATTTATCTTTTATATGTGTTTTTGAGACAGGGTTTTGCTTTATCACCCATTCTGGAGTGCAGAGGCGCAGTCATAGTTTACTGTAGCCCGGAACCCCTAGGCCTAAGCAGTCCTCCTGCCTTGGCCTCCTGAGTAGCTAGGACTACAGGCATGTGCCACCACACCCAGCTATAATTTTTTAAACTTTTTGTGGAGACGGGATCTCATTTTGTCTCCTAGATTGGTCTCGAACTCCTGGGCTCAAGCAATCCTCTTGCCTTGGCCTCCCAAAGTGCTAGAATGACAAGCATGAACCATTGCACCTGGCCCCAGTTTTACTTACAGAAACCATGAACTTTCTAAGTAAAACACCAGCAAAACTAATTAAATATGAAATTGTTAAAGAAGACAAAACCTGGTATTTACTGTGTGCCAAGTAAGTGTTTTAAGCACCAACATGATCTCAATTAATCCCTGCAGCTTGAAGAAAGAGATTACTATGCTTATCTTACACATTATGAAATATAGGCCAAAAGGTTAAATAGTCTGCCCAAAGATAAGTTGCAAATAAGCCTCAGAGCCTGATTTTGAACCTTGAGAGGTTTGCACCAGCTAGTATTTAACCTCTGGCTATATCATCCCAATATGTGCCAGGATAACAATGTTAAACAGGTCTTCTTGTTTTATGAACTCTTGAAATCAGAAAACAAAACAAGGATGCCCAGTAACACTGATGTTTGATAATATCTTGGCCAGTGCAAGAATACATCAAATAAAAGACTTAACTGTTGGAAAAAATGGTGGAATATAGCAGTATTTGCAGATGGTCACAATTTTAAACCTGGGAAAACCAAGAGAATCAAATCAAGAGTTAAAAATAAGAGTTTGGTGCCTGGTGTGATGGCTCATGCCTGTAATCCCAGCACTTTGGGAGGCCGAGGCGGGTGTATCACCTGAGGTCAGGAGTTCGAGACCAGCCTGGCTAACGTGGTGAAACCCCGTTTCCACTAAAAATACAAAAAATTAGCCGGGCGTGATGGCGTGTGCCTGTAATCCAAGCTATTCAGGAGGCTGAGGCAGGAGAATGGCTTGAACCCGGGAGGTGGAGGTTTCAGTGAGCCGAGATCTCCAACTTGGGCAACAAGAGCAAAACTGTCTAAAAAAGAAAAAATAAAAGTTTAGTAAGATGGTTTTATAACACGTAAAGATATTTAATAATTGGTACCATTTGGTTATGAAAAATCTTGACCAAAAACCTCATTCATTATAGCAATAAAAAATGAAATGCCCAAGGTGAGGGAATCTATAAATATTTGAGATTTTTACAAGAAAAGTATAAATTTAATTAAGTGAAAAAAGACTTAAATAAGAACAAATGAGAATTTTTTTCCAAGTTGAATCAATGTAGTATTGGCCAGATAATACTGTCAGATTTTTTAAGAAGTTGACTTACGGAACACAGTAAAAGATACATACGAGCCTACTACATAAGCAACATCACACATTAGTGGAGAAAAATAAAGGATTATTTAGAAAAAATTTTTTCTTATAATTTTTGAGGCAGAATCTTGCTCTCTCACCCAGGCTAGAGTTTCAGTGGCACGATCACGGTTCACTTCAGCCTCTACCTCCTGGGCTCAAGTGATCTCCCACCTCAGCCTCCCGAGTAGCTGGGACTACAGGTGCACGCCACCACACCCGGTTAATTTTTGTAGTTTTTGCAGGTTTCACCATGTTGCCCAGGCTAGAGCAAAACATTTTTAAATGTTTGGTTATTCTTTGGGAAAATCAATTGTGATAATTAAGGTACGCTTTATATGAAAATATATCAAATAGGAGAATGTATAAAAACCATACTTTAGAAGAAAACTTTTTTTTGTTTGAGACCAAGTCTTGATCTTGTCCCCCAGGCTGGAGTGCAGTGGCGTGATCTCAGCTCACTGCAACCTCTGCTTCCCAGGTTCAAGTGATCTTCTGCCTCAGCCTCCCTAGTAGCTGGGATTACAGGCACCTGCCACCACCCCGGGCTAATTTTTGTATTTTTAGTAAAGACGGGGGTTTCGCCATGTTGGTCATGCTGGTCTTGAACTCCTGACTTCAGGTGATCCACCGGCCTCAACCTCCCAAAGTGCTGGGATTACAGGCGTGAGCTCCTGGCCAAGAAAACTTAAGTGAATATCAATTGGAGGAAAAAGCAGGCTTATTTTCATTGCTGTCGAGTGACAGAAGAAAAGAACTAAGAAAAATACATGAAAAAAATTTGTGCGATGATGGCCAAAGTGTTGACGTTTACCTCAGTATAGTAAAAGCTTATATAAATTGATAACTGTCATTTATTAGTAAGCCCCTTTTATGTTTCAAATGCTGCCCTAGGCATTTTATTCATGTTAAAATTTTATAACTAATTGAGATACAGAAGGTCAGTGTTTTACCCCCAGATTTCGGTTCACACCGCGACTAAACAGCAGAGCTGGGATTTAAACTGGGGTCTGATAAGAGATGGTCTTAATCCTTAAAGCATGCTGCCTTTCAAGCAAGTTAAAAGCTAAAACACTGGACAAGTGAACAGCCAGATCAGATAGTGGCTAAATAAAGTAAATATAAATAAAACAATGGGCGGTGCTGTTAGAGATTTTAACAAGTAGTAATGCTTAATGCAGGTAGAGTTGCATTGAGATGCATAAGGCAAGATGATCTCATATACTGCTGGTAGGGCCTTTCTGGGCAAGAGTTTGGTCCAGGATATAGCCAGATTGTTAAGATACTCATGTAAACCAGGAAAAAATAAAATTCCTTTTTCATTCTTACTACAAGTGATCTTCAGTGTCTTAAAAAATCTAGCTGTTTTATTGATGATGGTGGTGGTTGCTTAACTCTGAATATACTGAAAACTATTGGATTTTATGCTTCAAAATACTTTTTTTGAGACAAAGTCTCACTCTATCACCAAGTCTGTGAGTGCAGTAGTGTGATCATAGCTCACTGTAGCCTCAAACTTCAGGGCTCAAGTAGTCGTCTCTCCTCAGCCTCTCAAGTAGCTAGGACTGCAGACGAGCACCTCCACACCTAATTTTTAAATTTCTTGTAGAGACAGAGTCTTGCTATGTTGCCCAGCCTAGTCTTGAACTGGTCTCAGGCAGTTCTCCCGCCTAGGCCTCCCAAAGTGCTGGGATTATGATGTGAGCCACCATGCCCAGCTGAATTGTATGCTTTAAATAGGTAAATTGTATGGTGTATGAATTTTATCTCAATAAAGCCAATATTTAAAATATCTAGCTATTTTAGCTATTGAGTGGAGAAGAAAATGGTTAGCTTTTGCAAACTTTGTGTTGTTAAAAATGTTCCAACAAGTTAGAGCCTTCCAGTTCATCCTGCACTGATTTTATTGGTACACCCCATTTAATGGAGTATCCTAAATCTAGAGAAAGTGGAATTAGGTCTAAGACTGTCTTAGTGAGTGGTCAAAGGAGACAGAGCTGAGAGCTTGGTGAAATTACCTTACCTCTTTTTTTTTTGAGACAGAGTCTCACTGTCGCCCAGGCTGGAGTGCAGCGGGGCTATCTCGGCTTGCTGCAAACTCCGCCTCCCAGGTTCACACCATTCTTCTGCCTCAGCCTCCCGAGTAGCTGGGACCACACCTGGCTAATTTATTGTATTTTTTAGTAGAGACAGGGTTTCACTGTATTAGCCAGGATGGTCTCAATCTGACCTCGTGATCCACCCACCTCGATCTCCCAAAGTGCTGGAATTACAGGCGTGAGCCACCGTGCCTGGCCGAAATTATCTCTTAACAGGAGAACTCAGTTTCAGGTTTATCAGTCAGTTTTAAGACCACTTACTTGGGTTTTAGGAAACATCTTCTACCTCAGATTTATTTAAAACTAATGTGTGCATACAAACATAATCTCTGTTGATTTTCATTTGTATCCCACCTTGTGAGGAGTACATGAAGATGGCCCTTGCTGTCTAGGGGCATGTGTACATGTAAATGCATTTATTGTTAATTTTCAAATACAGGGATGCATAAATCAGGGTAAAACCGCTCAAAGGTTCAGTGGGGAGAAAAAAAACAACAACTCATGTTGAGATGCTGGCTGCTAGGGGAATGAGACCAGTTAGATCAGCCTGTTCTGATTATTCAGCAGTGAGAGCAGGATGGGATGAATGATGATGATGATGAAGTATGTGCCTGTAGGAGAAATGGCAACTAGTTGCCCACCTGGCCTGGGTCAGTGTGGTTAGTAGGAAGTTGAAAGATTATTTATTTCATGACATAGGCATAGTCCCCAATAAATCTCGAGCATTATAGATACTTACTGATTTGAGGTATTAAAAACTGCCAAGAGAGACTTCTTTACGTCATCACTGACAATTAAAAATAATTTTAAATAATGGAATTTTTTTCAATCAGGACTAACAAATATTTATGTGCAGGTTACCCTGCTGCACCCTACTTTAAGTAGAGGGTTCACTGTCTTTGCTAGATTGAGAAATGGACATGTGCAGGAAAGTTGGCTAGTCATAGGGAATCAAAATAGTCACAGATTAGTAGGGGTGAACAAATGTCCTGACTTCCCAGACAGCACACATTTATGCCTGTTGTCCTGATGTATTTATTCATTGTGCCCCGCTTCATTCTCCAATTTGCCCTGGTTTGGATGATAAATTGTCAGCTTACCATTCAGCTGTTGCAAGACTAGCTGTTTCTTGACTGCCTCCTCTCATTTTTTTGCTGTTAAGGATGCAAGACTATTGTACCAGGTCCTAGGGTGTCCCCCTGACGTACCCCCAAGGTAGTTTGATTCTTGGGTGTTGCTTCTGGAGCTGTAGCATTCCTTCTTTGAAACTAAAAGGGGTTTCAGTAGATTGCCTTGACTTTTCTTCCTTCTCGATGAGAGCTGTATGCTGTTAGCACTTCTGGCTCTAAAGTATTCGACTTTGCTTGAAAGGAGACTCTAAATGTAAACACTGTTTTTGCCCAAATTCTCTCTTCCTTCACTCTCCCATAAGTAGCTTCTCAGGAACTACTGAAAGAGAAATTAGGGAGCTGCAGATTTTAAATGGTCGTTACTGGATGCCTTATAACTCTAAAAAAAGGACTGTTTAAGGAGACAGTGTGGCAGTATTCCTATACTTACATATTTATATAATGTTTAATTCTTTGTTTTCCATATCCCTTCCAAGTTTTAGAGCAAATGTTTCCAAGGGAAATACCAGGAGTTTCACAAGATCATTTTGGGAGTTGAGTTTAGGATGGCCAGGGGAAAAAATTACATTTAATTTGCATTTGCTTATATAATCTTGAACTTTATTCTCAATTTGTGAAAATAAGACATACTGTTTTTACACTTTAGTTTTTTCTTTGTTTCTTCCCCTGTTAATGACACATTTCAGATCTCCATCCCCAAAAGTAGATATGCAGAGTATATGGAAGAATAAAAGACAGTGCCACTCTCAGCCTGGCCTAAGCCAGTTTGGCCCTCTAAAAGGTAAAGAGAAGAAAGATCTGACCCCTGCCCTTAGAGGTAGCCCTTTGTATTAATTGGAACTCTCGTGTTTCTTCCAACAAAACAAGGATTTAGTAAAATTTTATTTTGGGGAAAAGGAAGGAGGTGCATCTGGGTCTCAAAAGCTGGAACCAAGAATACAGGCACCTTTAAGACTGTCCATTTCCTACTGCATTTCCTTGCTTATTCGCCCCATGATCTCTGTGCAGACTAGATTTTTCCACCTGATAGAAAATCTGGCCACCTGCATTTCTTAAGTATGTATCATGAAACTTCAGCCCTTGGATAGACTGGACTTCCTGTTCGGTGTCTAGCTTGCCCCTCCCTAACCTCTCAGTTAGGTTGTTGAGGCCAGCAGGGATGTGGTCATGTAAGGCCTTAGTACCACCCACTGGAGCTATGTGAGTGGTATGTGTGAGTGGGCGAGTTGCCAGAAATAAATGGTGCTGGGGGTGATATAGAATGACCCTGTGACCTTTCCGAGGATTGGTGGAGTCTGTCGTCTTCCCCTCCCATTTGTTTAGGTGTCCAGAATCAAATTCCGTAGACTTCTTGGTTATTTGACCCAGACCACGTCTTCATTCCTGTTATTTTGCCCTTTATCGCTCATGTTAGTCTTAAAGGTAGGCCCTGTTTTAGGGCTTTTGGCCGCAGGTATCTTGAAGGCCTGAAGGAGTCTAAAGGGCTGGCCCACAGGATCCCAGAGACATTCCACCCTGACTGAGGAGCCACTGCACTTATATTCACTCAACTGCGGAGGGAGGAAATGGAATATGTGCCCCACCCAGGTGAAACACTCTTCTGCATTATTAGTCTTCTGGTCTAAACCACCAATATTTGGCAGCGGTGGTGGGGTTGTGTTTTCTGTTGAATCATAGGAAAGCATCAAGTGACCAATACTTGTTGATTGGGTAGCATTTGGTTTATCTCATCGGCCTGTTTTCCATTTACATTGTGTTCTTTGCTGGTCACCTCCCCTGATACCCTTCGAATTCTTGTTGTTTTCCTTAATTTCCTTAGAGAGTTTGGAGTAGAATGTGGAATCGCAGTTTACAAGTAGAGCTCAGCCATTATTTTATTTGTTTTTTTATTTTTGAGAGAGAGTTGTTGCTGTGTCACCCAGGCTGGAGTGCAGTGGTACAATCTCGGCTCACTGCAACCTCTGCCTCCTGGGTTCAAGCAGTTCTCCTGCCTCAGCTTCCTGAGCAGCTGGGATACTGAGGCTAATTTTTGTATTTTTAGTAGAGATGGGGTTTCACCATGGCTAATTTTTGTATTTTTAGTAGAGATGGGGTTTCACCATGTTAGCCAGGCTGGTCTTCAACTCCTGGCTTCAAGTGATCCACCCACCTTGGCCTCCCCAAGTACTGGGATTATAGGCATGAGCCACTGCTCCCAGCTCAGCCAGTATTTTAATTTATGAATGGTTTGTATACCTGGTTAAAAATTAACTTTTTTGGGGGGGAGTGGGGGGAACAGAGTCTCCTTCTGTCACCCAGGCTGGAGTGCAGTGGTGCAGTCACGGCTCACTGCAGCCTTGACCTTGCCAGCTCAAGCAGTCCCACTACCCCAGGCTCCCAAGTAACTGGAACCCTAGTGCGCACCACCACACTCAGCTAATTTTTAAACTTTTTTGTAGAGACTAGGTCTCACTGTGGTGCCCAGGCTGGTCTTGAACTCCTGTGCTCAACCAGTCCACCTGCCTCAGCCTCCCAAAGTGGTGAGATTATAGGCATGAGCTACCATGCCCAACAACAAAAAAAATGTTTTTCTATAAAGACCATTTAGACTTTAATATCTATAATGGCTTGCATGTAATAGGGGCTTGAAAAGTATGGTGAAGAAACTTGGAAGTATTTTTATTCATCTTTACTTACCAGAAAGGAGAACAACAGGAACTAAGCAGTTACTCCACACTGCATAGGGGCTCTTCCAGAGATGGAAGAGTTATGGCGACCATCGGCCATCTCTCACGTTCGAGCGGGCTGGTTTGCTGTTACTCATGGATAGAATGTATTTGACTCTCAAGAAAAATGGTGAAAGTTTCCTCTTTTGCTGCACATTGTACGTATTGATGGCTTTAACCTATTTTCTCTGTTTGACTTAATGTAGTAATCTCTTCCTAGACAGGATGTCCCTGTCACATTGTTACCTATTTCTACCACAGTGAGAATATTGACATGCTAGATCTTAACAGTATTTAACACATTTATGGTGATGGTAAGGTTAAAAGCTACACCCTCATGCTAAAATTAGATTTTTTCATGTTCCTTGCCTGCCATTTTAGGGAAATGGAGAAAATTAGGGACATGTTTCCTTCTCTCGTTCTTGTTTTTGTTTTTGTTTTTCTCCCTTCTGTCTCATCTTCCACTTCACCCGAAGGAATTAGATAAAAAGCAATGGAAAAGTAAAGAGAGACGAAATTATTCTCGGGGCAAGGTTAGTATTAAATGCATGTCTTTTACACTAGCTGGATAAAGCCTACACATTTGGCTTTGAGTTTGAGTAGCCAGAACAAAGAAAGAGCGAGCAAATCCAAGACAGTTTATGAGGTAAAAAGGCGGCCAACCACTTAGGAGAAGCGTAATTTTCTGTAATTGAGACCCTGTGGATCCTTTATTAATGCGAGCTCTGGGTCCTTAATATACTTCTCAAATCTCAGTCAGGAGGAGGGGAAGGAGAGGAGTCAAAAAAATCTCAATAATTTGACATTGCTCAAATCTCAACAGTGTCTGTAAAAATGAAGTACCTGAGTTCAAGTTTAAGGTATCTTAGTACAAGACATAAAAGACATAGTATTAGGCCAGAGTGCAGTTTTATTAAATCATTTTTCTGATGCTCTGGAGCTGTGGAAGTGGCCCTCTATAATTATTCATGCTGCCTACCTTTTAATTAAAATTGAGTACCAGAGAGGTCCAAGGTTAGTGTCTGGTAGCTGCTCTGGCTTTAACAGTTGGCTCAAATAGCAACCAACACTAGTATCTGCCTTTCAAAACTTAACCAGGACTTGATTTCAAATCTAGTTATGTAAGTTGACTTGGAGACCAGGTTAGTGTTTTCCTTAGAAACTGGTTATGCACTCAACATGCAGACATTTTTAATAGACACTGTTTTAAAGTAATTTTTAGAAAAAATTTTTAAATTGAAGACACTGAAACCCAGTATATAAAACTGATAAGAGTGAGGTGTTTGGGCTGAAGAGGAGATAGACCCTCACCTGCTCTAGATCTTAGAATAAGGCTTAAAAGCCACTGTCAGGCTGGGCGCGGTGGCTCAAGCCTGTAATCCCAGCACTTTGGGAGGCCAAGATGGGCGGATCACGAGGTCAGGAGATCGAGACCATCCTGGCTAACATGGTGAAACCCCGTCTCTACTAAAAAATACAAAAAACTAGCCGGGCGAGGTGGCGGGCGCCTGTAGTCCCAGCTACTCGGGAGGCTGAGGCAGGAGAATGGCATAAACCCGGGAGGCAGAGCTTGCAGTGAGCTGAGATCCGGCCACTGCACTCCAGCCTGGGTGACAGAGCGAGACTCCGTCTCAAAAAAAAAAAAAAAAAAAGAAGCCACTGTCAGAATCATGGCTACTGTCATTTTAGTTTGACAAGACTTCAGTGCCTGGATCTCTGTTCTCCCACTGTTGTGGAACAAGCTCACCCTGTCTCCCCACTACTCTCTTAGGACACCTGCAGAAAATCTAATTTTAAACAATATAACTTTTTTCAAGCCACTATGAGCCTGAGAGATTGGCAATATGGTTAACAATGACCCCAGCATTTGGGGGGAGAGAAAAATCCAGAGGATAGATTTTTGAGGCCTGCATGGAAATGATCATCTCTATCTGTTAGAGGTTACAGAGCGCTGTCACAAATATTTTGTTTAGTCCTCACGTTGACTTACGTTAGTAATATTCTTCTGCTGAAATAGTAAAGGAAAAATGAAATCCCATTTTTGTAGAGGAAAATAAGTTTTTAATGTAAGTAAATGTATCCATTGTAGCTCTTCCTGAGTGGTTTTAGGCCTCTCACTAAAACTTAAATTTTTATGTTCCCTTGGATATAAGATGCTTTTGTTGTGCATTTTAGATACTGCTTTGAGATTAAAAAGCAAGTTTTTCAGTTTGACTGTATTATGATGTCAACACTTACCTGGAAAGCACTACTCCATAAAGTGTGGAATGTTCTTTGAGCAATAAAAAAAAGGTATGTGGTTATTCTGTAAACAGCACTTGGGTTTTTCACCTTCTGCCTGCCTTTTCACTTCATTACCCACCAGAGCTTGACGAAATTACAAAGTCATTTTTCTTGCCTTATCATACTTCAGACTGTTGCATAAAGTCTTCCAGTCAAACATTTTCTGACCCTTATCCAAATTTTTCATTCTACGCAATGCAGTTCAAGAAACGTCTCCGCTGAAGTCTGGGACCTTCAGCACACAGTGCCCTGTCTGTGCATATTAATCTTCCATGGATTTAAGTCTTCTGTATTTGTGCCTTTCTCCCCAGCTGTATTCTAAGTCCTGGAACACCTAACGAGTATGTACCACTTATCATTCGTGCCATTTAGTTCTCATCTTTTGGTTTATGAGCTGAGTTTAGACTGTATGATTGGGAACTTTTTTCCTCCAAAAACACAAGCAAGAACTTTTATATTTGATCATGCCAGTCAGTTGGCAAATGAGGTTTGGTTACTTGCTCTGAAGTTAAGTGTTGTTTAGCCTCATCATCTCATCAGGATCAAGACTTCATTTGCCAGTTAGTGTGTTGATGTGGAGAAGTGGAGTGGAAAGAATATGTTGATTGGTTAGGAAAATTCTCAACAGAAATTATCCTTGGGTAGAATGTTCTTTGTGATCTACAGGGCTGTGTACTTGTGCATTCTGTAACCCTAAATGCTGCTGCTGGAAAAAGTCTGTTTACACTAAATACCACCATATGGCAGCCTTTGAGCAGTTTAAAAAGAAACCTTCCAATCTCCTACTATGGTGGTTCAGCTCAGGCTGGTTTTGTGACATGTTTGTGTTTTTGTGGGCATTTGGCCAGAACAGAAATAGCAATGCTTAGACCTTGAAGGAGAGTGATTTTCCAGGTTTTTATCTGATGCTGTAGAAATAAGTTTAAGGTTATAGATTTTGCAAATAAAACTTTTTTCCAAAATAGTTATTCATTGGAATGACTAAAAGGAAAAACTAAAAACCATTTCACCACTCTCAGGTATGACTTTTTAGAACCATAGCATTTCTAAACTTCCTTAATTCTTTGACACAAAAATCATTTTATGGAAGGCCTTTTCCCCATACTTGAACTTTCAAGTTTTCTCATTTGTTTAGGTATTCTTTTAAAGGAGTTATCTTTATAAAAGAGCAGGATTCGCTATTTACTTTTCTTATTTACCGAAATGTGGGTGAGGCTGTGATGTTTGCCTATGATCATATGGACTATGTTTACACAGCTTTGTAGCAAGTGAGAGTAAATTTAATTGGAAGGAAAATAGATATTTTAACAATGTAGACATTGATTAACCTTTTGTATTTTAAAATATAGTACTTATTTGTCTAGAAATAGCTGAAGTTCCCATTTTCTGAAACTAGTTCTAAAAATATGATAATGTAACTCTTAATTTCTTAGGGTATCTGTGACTAAATCATTGTAAGTAAAACTAAAGATGGCAGATCTATATTGATAAAAGACCTTTAGCATATTCATAGAAATCAGTCATGTATTACAGATGTTTCTAAATAATGCTTTGTAGTATGAAACTATAATTTGAAGTCTTTTTTTTTTTTTTTTGAGATGGAGTTTAGCTCTGTTGCCCAGGCTGGAGTGGAACAGCGCGATCTCTGCTCACCACAACCTCTGCCTCCCAGGTTCAAGCAATTCTCCTGCCTCAGCCTCCCCGGTAGCTGGGATTACAGGCATGCGCCACCACACCCGGCTAACTTTATATTTTTAGTAGAGACGGGGTTTCTGCATGTTGGTCAGGCTGCTCTTGAACTCCCGACCTCAGGTGATCCGCCCACCTTGACCTCCCAAAATGCTGGGATTACAGGTATGAGCCCCCACATCCAGCCTCTAATTTGATGTCTTAAATCATGATAAAGTCTTTGTGCTTTGCCATAATTTGAGAAGTTGAGCATTGTGAATATGATTGCTATCATTAGTATAAAAGAGCTATTCAAATTGATTTTAAATCTTCTGCTAACTGCAGGTTCAATCTTATCAGTGAGTTATAAAATCACCTTAGTGGGTTATGACTACAAGGAAGGGAAGGAGTAGGGAGCTAGGATAGAACAAAGTAGAATAAAAAATGTCAGTATAATTTTACATAGTAAGTATAAGTGCTATTTGGTGGCTCTTGTTTTCTTTGTATGAATATATGTCCATCATGGGTCAAGAAGTCAAAGAAGTCTGTATGCCACCAGTGATACTATAATGCAGTTAGTTGGCCTGGTGGCCTCGTGGTTATTTAATGACTGTACACAACATACAGATTGGTGAGAGGCTTTGTTGGAAAACTCCAGTACTGTCTTCCCTGACCTATTCATACTTTTAATAGGAAGTAAAGGAAAACTTGTGCGACTTGCTAATCAGATTTGTAGTTGACAGGAATCTGGTAGGGGAAGCTAATGTATACTGGATAACAGCATTAAGATCCAGGAAAAAAAATTTAAATGCCATACTACATACTGAATCTAAATCAGAAGGAATTAAATAGGAATAATTGTTCAATCCTGCTGGCATGTCCCAAAATGCAGTAATACAGTGGACCCCAACCTTTTTGGCACAAGGGACAGTTTCGTGGAAGACGGTTTTTCCACGGACTAGGGCTGGTGGGGTGTGCAGGGTGGGGGATGGTTTCGGAATAAAACTGTGTCACCTCAGATCATCAGGCATTAGGTTCTCATAAGGTGCGGACAACCTAGATCCCTGGAATGCGCAGTTCACAATAGGGTTCACACTCCTATGAGATCCAATGTTGCTGCTGATCTAACAGTAGGCAGAGCTCAGGCAGTAATGCTGTCTCGCCCACTGCTCACCTCCTGGTGTTACTAGCAGTCCACTGGACCCGTACCAGTCCACATTCCAGGGGTTGGGGACCTCTGCAGTAGTATACAATGGATGAAGGTGGGGCTTCCTATGCAACGTGTACAAAAGACTTGGGTCAATTAAATTGCTCAGTAGAATGTTTTAGCTGTGTGGTGTGACTGTTAAAACTTAACGTAATTTAAGATCACATTTATGAAATATATGGAAAGGTAGTCTTGCCTGGTTAGCTAACATATGGGGAGTATGGGATCCAGTTTGGAGCACCACACTCTGAGAGGAGCAGTGACAAATAGGAATGTCTGGAGAATAATTCAGATGGTCCCCCGATTGAGTTAATTCCCCCAAGGTTTATCTCCCACTGTAACAAAACCACAGCTGGACAAATTTTATGGGAATTTGGTTTGCTGACTATGCTAATGGTGGTGCAGATTCAATGTGAATACTTGGTTCTCGTTCCCAGACAGCTCACAGGATAGTTTTGAGATGGTCATTTACATATTAACATGTCTTATTAGACTGTTGAAAATGCTTTCAGCTCTTTCTTCATGACATCTCTTTCATTTTATCCCAATTCTGGATGCCACCATGCTTAAGACACAAGGATACAGGTCTACTTCAGAGTATTCCTACCTGATACCCATGGAAATGGTTGCTCAGATTTGATATTTTGTCAGTTTACTTCTATATTTGCCTCTGGCTTGGCTTGGACTGGGATAAGGTCTAGGAATGGAAATTTATCTTTTTTCTTAAAAGATGGAGTCTCATTTTTTGCCCAGACTGGTCTCTAATTCCTAGCCTCAAGCAGTCCTCCTGCCTCAGTCTCCCGAGTAGCTGGGATTACAGGCGTCCATGCCCAACTCTAGGAATGGGAATTTGATCACATCATGAGTTGGAATCTAATTCTAAAAGGTATGTGTATACATTCAGTTCTTAAAATATCCTCAAATCATAAGGCTATAATTTTGAACAATATATCAAATCTAAGTAAGTTTATATAATGTTATACTTATTCAACATGTATTTAGATATACTTACCATATAAAGAATATGTTTTGCCTCCCCCAAATTAACTTAATTAGTTGCTGGCTAAGTGGAGAAAAGTCACAAATTCTTACAGTGGATTTCTTGATTTACTTTTTTGTCTATAACTAAGCAGCGCCATAATGAAAGCAGCCATCCTTTCTCAAACTGGATAGTATAGTGAGATTCATTAAATGAGACTCTACTAGAATGATTTATTTCAGAAAGATACCATTGCTTGACCATAAATGTTTGATATCTATAAATACGAAATTTTGGATTCATATTCAGGATGCAGTTCCAAACCTAGTAGGAAATCCAAAATTTCTAAAGAAAAAGATTTACAGGTAAATCTTATAAGAAAATAAAAACTTCTTATATTAAGTGACAAAGTTGAAATGCAAACGGCAAACTAGGACAACGTATTTGCAAAAAAAAAAAAAAAAATCTAAACAGCCAAAGGGATAATGTTCATAATTATTCAACATCCTACAAGTCAATAAGAAAAGGATTCCAAATTGGGCAATAGAGATGTATGATTTCAGTAAGAAAATAGAAATGGAGGTATGTTCATTGTCATTAATGATTGGCAATTCAAATTAAAGAATTGATCAGCGGGGTGGAAAGAAGAGGAAGTCAAGAAGACAGCATTTTTAATCTGGCAAATCGAAAAGGTTAATAGGTCCTAGTGTTGATTAGCTGGCAAAGAAATGGCTGCCATCGTGGACTTTTGATGACTGTGTAAACTGGCCTAAGTTTTTGGTATGAGTTAAGAATCTTTGTGTTTTGACTCTCAGACTGCTGCTGCCTTATCTGAGTCACTCAGTCTTCCTTGGCTGCATTTTACTCTCATATCTGGTATACATAACTGCACAGAACATTGTGTGGTCTCTTTGTGGCCGGGTTAGCCCTTTGTTTAGCTAGTCCCTATGAATAGCTTTCTAAGGTGGGCAGGATGGGTCTAATTACCTCAAGCTTTATAACGATGAGGAAACTGGCATTTGAGCTCAGTGACTGTCATGGGTCTGGTTAGTAGAGAGGAAGACAAGGAGTTGCAATTTCTTTCCCTTCTCTCACTCTATAGGACTTCCACAGACAACTAGGCTGGCACTCTAAGATAAAAGTAAGGCTGGCTACATCTGCACAGAAAGGAAGGAACAGATAGAGTCACTCATTAAAAATAAGACCCCCAAAGACGAATGTTTTTGCTGAAATAGTTACAAAGCAATCTGTCCTTTGGAAAAATGCTGTGATGACCCCCTACTGACTCTAGGAAGAGTTGTGTTAGTCTCACAGTTTCAAGTGTGAAGAAAATATGTATTTACTTTTATAATTAATCTAAAGGACATTATTAAAGATAGTTTTGTGTGGAGTTATTGATAAAAATATTGGAAGTTTTGCCAAGCTACATTAATATAGAAAATTTAAACATAGGGATGTAGACTTTAATTTTTAAACTTGTTTTTATTTGTGATGTTATTAAGCTACTTTAGAACTTGATAGTCATTTAGTCACAACTAGAAGAAACTCATTTAGAAGAGTACTCGCTTAGATGGCAGCTTGTTTCAGTACGGAACAAACTGCCTTTCTTGTAAACAACAAAAGACATTTGAAAACTGCTAATTGGGGCCAGTATTAAGTTAGGGCAAAAAATAAATATTAATATAAAAAAGAAACCTTTTGTCTGCAAAAATCAGGTAAGTATGTGTATGTGTGTGTATATATATGGTTATTAGAACTTAGAAGAATAAAGTCACAGAGCTCTGCTACATAAAATTTTTTTTTTTTTTTTGAGGCGGAGTCTCGCTTTATCACCCAGGCTGGAGTGCAATGGCACGATCTTAGCTCACTGCAAACTTCGCCTCCTGGGTTCAAGTGATTCTCCTGCCTCAGCCTCCCTAGTAGCTGGGATTACAGGCATCTGCCACCATGCCCGGCTAGTTTTTTAATTTTTAGTAGGAACGGGGTTCACCATTTTGACCAGGCTGATCTGGAACTCCTGACCTCAAGTGATCCACCTGCCTTAGCCTCCCAAAGTGCTGGGATTACAGGCGTGAGCCGCAGTGCCCAGCCCCATGATACATTCTTTTTTTTTTTTTTTTTTTTTTTTTGAGACGGAGTCTTGCTCTGTGGCCCAGGCTGGAGTGCAGTGGCCGGATCTCAGCTCACTGCAAGCTCTGCCTCCCGGGTTCACGCCATTCTCCTGCCTCAGCCTCCCAAGTGGCTGGGATTACAGGCACCCGCCACCTCGCCCAGCTAGTTTTTTTGTATTTTTTAGTAGAGACGGGGTTTCACCGTGTTCGCCAGCATGGTCTCGATCTCCTGACCTCGTGATACATTCTTAACTTTGAAGAACTACTTAGTTGTGGTCAGTTTGGTTAAAACACTTCCAGCCGTATTATATATACTTTTTCTGTTTTGGAGACAGTCTTACTGTGTCGCCCAGGCTGGAATGCAGTGGCATGATTTCGGCGCACTGCAACCTCCACCTCCCAGGTTCAAGCAATCCTCCTGCAACCTCCTGAGGAACTGGGACGACAAGCATGCACCACCATGCCTGGCTAATTTTTGTATCTTTAGTAGAGTTGGGGTTTCACCATGTTGGCCAGGTTGGTCTTGATCTTTTGACCTTGTGATCTGCTTGCCTCAGCCTTCCACAGTGCTGGAATAACAGGCATGAGCCACCACGCCTGGCCTCCAACCATATTTCGAGGTTTATTCTATAACTGTGTTTAGATGTTACAGTGGATGTTTATACATGTCCTACCTTGTTCCAGAAAGAATTTAAGGGAGCTTGTACCAGTCTGTTGTATATATCATTTTGGTTTTTGAAATCTGTAACAACTGCATGGTACACTGAAATCACCACAGTAAAATTTGATAATAGTAGTATGAGTCTCTCAGTAAGTATTTGAGGTTTAACATGAAGTTCCTGTTTGTAAAATTAACACATAGCTTTCTGCAAGAGGTGTTGCTACTTTGTAAAATGACTTTTCTCTAAAAAATGAGCTACTAAAGCAAAGCCCTCTGTTTTCTCTAAGCAAATATATTTTGTTGCTCCAATGAAGAATGAACCTTACCATTACAGCATATTTCATAAACATTCATAATTTGACTTTTCTCGTTTACTATAAAGGAAATTTTTAAGGATTAACAGAAAGCCTTTTTTAAGAGGAATGTAAGTATTTTTAAACAATACATTCACTAAGCCCATTTCATTAAGTACTCATTCTATAATTCATTCATTCATTAAAGATAGGTTAGCATAAGAATTATTTAATACTTTAGATTACCAAAATGGAATTAATGGTCTACTTGACGTATGTAATAGGTATATCTAGCTTTAGGATCATGGAGAATGTTCTGCTAACAGTGGTCTACCTTTACCCTTGCTTCTCTATTCTGGAGAGGTTAAAAAAATTTGAACTCTTGGAAAAATCTTTTTAAGTGTTCTGAAAAAAATGTAGACATGTGCCTAAAGGAACCTTGTTTTAGTTAAAATGCTATTTTCCCAAAGGACGATGAGTATGTAGAGAAGCTCATGGTCCTCAGAGCTATGCTTGCACTCCGGAGACTTGGTTGGGACTGGAAGGTACTCTCTATGCAGTATATATCTGAGATTTAATAGAAAAGGAACTTTATCAATGATTATTTTATAGAATGGGAACTTTAATAGAAAAGGAACTTTATCAATGATGAGCAATAATCCTCTTAAAAGCAGATGAAGCTGGGGTATGGGCCAAGCTTTTTAAAATTGTTTTCTTTTTTCTTTCTCTGTTTTTTTTTGGCAGGGAGTGGTGGTGGTGGTGGTGGGACAGAGTTTCACTCTTGTTGCCCAGGCTGGAGTGCAGTGGTGCCATCTCGGCTCACTGCAACCTCCTGGGTCCAAGCGATTCTCCTGCCTCAGCCTCCAGAGTAGCTGGGACTACAGACGCATGCCAGCATACCTGGCTAATTTTTGTATTTTTAGTAGAGACAAGGTTTCACCATGTTGGCCAAGATATTCTCGATCTCCTGACCTTGTGATCCACCCACTTTGGCCTCCCCCAAAGTGCTGGGATTACAGGCATGAGCCACAGCGCCAGGCCAAAATCTTAAAAAGAAAAAATTTTTTTCTTAAGGATAGGGGCATTCAGGGGTACCCTTTTCATATTTATTGACTCATAATCTTAGAAATTGCCCTTTGCCTATTTGGTCGGGATTTAACAGAATCACTCAGCAAACATTTATTTGTGATTACTGTTTAAAATTACATTTTTATGTTTTACCTTTTTTTTTGTAATACTTGATTTATGTGTAAGATGACGGAACAAGTAAGTACAAAAAGTAGAATCTGGAATCAGAAGACTTGCCTTGAATCCTGACACCTACATTCAGTGTGTAATGTCACGGCCAGCCTTTTATGTGACTTTAAAGGTATACAGGAATTAGTTACCATGGAAGCTAGAGAAAGGGTGCAGGGTGGTTTCATGGATGGAAAGTGTTCGCAGACATTGGGTTAGGGAGTACACATCACAGTATATAACATGCCTTAGTCAGTCACTCATTCCAGTTTAACACTGATAAAAACAGTCAATCCAAAAAAGCTGTGACGCTCCATAGCAGGATGACTCTATAAATAGTGTTGCACTCTTAGGAACCCAGATCAACCCTTTAAATATTCCATCTTGGGTATTACATGAAGCCATCACACTTTAGTCACAATATTGCCAGGTTTATATTCATGGCATAAACAATATTCAGGCAGACAAATTAGAGTTGCTCAGCAAAGGTATGAGTCCAGCTTTGGGGTAGCAATAGAGAAATTATAGGCACTTTGCTGGATTTCCTGCTCACTTACCCTCCAAGAGCATCTTGGTTCTGGCCTCTAACTCCTTTCTGCATGGGTTTCAGGTGAAATTTTTCTAGTTAACTCTTGGTTATTTATGTATCATTTCTGTGGGTTTTTTTTTTTTTTTTTTTTTTGGTTGGTGTGATTTTTATTTTGAGAAATGTTATTCAGTCCCACTCTGCAAATGTATCTGGGGTCTTATGCAAAGCAGCATGCCAAATGTTATAAGAATATAAAATGACTGTTAATATACAACTTTGCTATCAAGAGGCTTCCAGATTAGTTGGGAGTGATACATACATAACATAATAACACATTATAATCAAGATTTTAAAAATCTTACAGGTATAAGGAGGGTCTTACACTTTTACTGTGGAGATCTTTATGGAGAAGCTGGTGTTTGAAAGTGGTCTAGAGGCCTGGCGTGGTAGCTCATGCCTATAATCCCAGCACTTTGGGGAGACTGAGGCAGGTGCAGGAGAATCGCTTAAATCTGGGAGGTAGAAGTTGCAGTGAGCCGAGATCACGTCACTTCTCTCCAGCCTGGGCAACAGAGTGAGACTCTGTCTCAAAAAGAAAAAGAAAAAAGTGGTCTAGATATGGGCAGCATTTTGACAAGTAGAGGAGTGAGGACATTTCTGAGGAGGGATTACCCACATTGGCATTGCTGTAGTTTCCAAAAATTACTTCACGGAGAGAAGGGGAGAGGAGCACTATGAACCACTTGTTGATGGCATTGCCAGTGGAACTGTTTCCTCTATAGATATTCTTCCTCTTACCTGCCATCAACAAGGTGAGTTTAATTGAATTGCAGTGGGCAAAATGAAAACACATGTAGATTGGAACAGTTAAGTAAGAAAGCTTTGAGACCCTGTAGAAGGAAAAGGTAGTGTTTATGTCTGAAACATGGATTACAGTCGTCATTTTGTAGTTAGGCATAAATCTAACTTTGAACTTCTTGGCAAATAAGGGGGAATATTAACGCATAATACAATGGATGATACAGTTTACCTTCCAGTGATTTGAGACATAGCAGTTCTTCAAATAGAAACTTTTGCCTTAATACTATTTTTTTAAATTATGAAATATGTAAGTATATACATATAGGCTGTAGTATAATGAATTTCTAGCTTCAACAGTTAATACTTTGCTAGCTGTTTCATCTCTCCCCCACTTTGTTCTCTGAGAGAGGTGGAACTAACGTATTTTAAAGGAAATCCCAAATCACTCATACTTCCACGTGTATGTCTAACTGATAAGGATATTTTTTACATACATACTATGTTTCATCATAATACCTAACAAAATTAACAGTAATTCCTTAATCGTCGTACCGAGTGTATAATTTCCCTGATTGCCAACATATCTTTTTTTCAGTTGGTTTATTTGAATCAGGTTCCAGGGAGGGCCCATGCATTGTATTTGACTATATGAGGCTCTTATTATTTAAGTCTCTGCTGACTTTTTTTTTTTTTTTTTTTTTTTTTCCTTTTTCTCGTGTTGTTTGCTTTTTTGGAGAAACCTAACATCTGTCTTGTGAAGTGTCCCATTTTCTGGGTTTAATTTACTGCTTCCCTGTGGTGATGTTAAACTTGTTCCTTCCTCTTGTTGCCTGTAGACTGACCACTAGATCTGGAAGCTTGATTTGATTCAGAATTGTAATTGGGCTGTGGGCTGGGGTGGGAAGGCAGAATCAGGTTTTGATAGATGATGCTTTGTACTTCCCATTGTGTCATATCATGAGTCACACTGGTGTGTGGTTGTCCTGACAGATTAGTGTTGTCCATGTACTTAGCCTGTGTATCCTCTATGAAATTCCCCATCAGCCTTTCACCTAATGGTTAAGGCCATTGTTGATTGTTGCCTAGTTCCATTATTTCATTAAGAATTACAAAATGGGCTTGGTGCGGTGGCTCACGCCTGTAATCCCAGCGCTTTGGGAGGCCAAGGCAGGTCGATCACTTGAGTCCAGGAGTTCAAGACCAGCCTGGCCAGCATGACGAAACCCCGTCTCTACTAAAAATACAAAAATTAGCTGGGCATAGTGACACACACTTGTAGTCCCAGCTACATAGGGAGGCTGAGGCACAAGAATCGTTTGAACCTGAGAGGCAGAGTTTGCAGTGAGCTTAGATCATGCTACTGTGCTCCAGCCTGGGCAATAGAGTGAGACTGTTTCCAAAAAGAAAGAAAAAAAAAAAAAAAAAAAATATATATATATATACACACACACACACACACATATATATAACAAAATGGTAATTTTTTTCTTTCCATACTTACTAGTTATGAATCTCCTATAAAGAACTTTCCCTTGTCATCTATTTGGTTATCCTGAAATGTAGTCTGTACAGAAAAAGGCAGGATAAATGTGCATCCCCCCTCTTTTTCTTGAGTATTGCATTGTTGCCTTCACAACCTCCAAGGTAACCAATGAAAATTATTTTTAGTATTATTATAATTGTAATGGGCTCTAATGTTTTACATGTATTCTTATATATACATGTTACTATTAAATATACAATATTTTAATGCATGCAAATTCTTGATTTCCATGTTAATGCATTGTAATAATAATTTTTTTATGCTCAAATTCTACCATCTTAGGCCTTTGCAGCGCTTTTCAACTTAGCTCCTGTGCCTTTTTTAGCATGACCTCATAAGTACAGTATTTGCTCTGTGGAGTAACATATCCCTGGCTCATCTTGAGTATTTCCTACTCTTTCATGAAATTTTGGTTTCTTTTAGTAGGAAATGATCACATGTTGATTTTTTTAAAATACACTTTTTATATTTAGAAGAAAAATATGCACATTGTAAATGCTTAACCTTAAGAAAAATATAAATATTAAGTCATGTTCTCACTACCCGTTATTAACCTTTGATATTTTTTCTCTTAGCATATCCCTCTGCATATATAGATAAAGATGGAATTATATGTATGCAAACTTATATTCAAAGTGTTTTCACTTAAGAGGAGTTGTAGACTTTTTTTTATATCAATAGAAATCCTCAGAAGCATTGATTTTAAATTACTTCTGAATGTTCAGTTCTATTTGCTGAGAATTCTGGTTGGTTTTCCTTTTCCTACTGTATTAAATAACTATTCAGTGGCCGTCTTTGTATATAAGTCTTAAAGAAGTAATAGATTATGAGGATACACTCGTAGAAGTGTAATTGCGGGCTTAGAAACATTTTTAAGGTTACCAATACCTATGAATATATTGATTATAGTATGAAAGATACTGGACAACCTGACAGACACTGCATAAGAGTTGGTAAAAACCTGCTTTGAAGTCCCAGCCTTTTCGCTTTACTAGCTAGCTTCATGGTACTTGAACAAACTAGCCAATAATTTTAAGACTTAGTTTACTCATCTGTAGAACAGAAATAATAGAACTTCTTGTAGGAATGAACGGATGGAGAATCCCACGGTTACTTTCAGGATCAAAATAAATAATAGTTCATTCTACAAATACTCTACAAATATGTGCCTGCTGTGGTTTCAGTGTTGTTTGTTTCCATCAAAACTTATGCTGAGGCTTGGTCTCTAATATGGCAGTGTTGGGAGGATATATCTTTAAGAGGTGATTAGGTCATTAAGAGGAATTAATGCCTTTCTCCCATGATTGAGTTCTCACTGTTTTGGGACTGGATTAGTTAATGCCAAAGCAGGTTTTAATAAAGTGAGGCCACCTCTGCTGTTTGGTCTCTTCACATATGTCCACCTCCTCCTCTCCACCATGTTAAGATGTAGCACAAAACCCTCACCAGAAGCTGACCAGATGCTGCCACCTGATCTTGTACCTCTCAGCCTCTAGAACTGTGAGCTAAATAAATCTCTTTCCTTTATAAATTACCCCAAATTTCAACTGCTTCTTAAAGCTATTCTCGATTTATTTTAATGGAACCTAAGTTACCACATCTTTTATTTTTTTTTTTACTTCTCCATATGTAGTTCTCAATTTTATTTTTATTTAAAAATTTTTTAGTTATCACAACTTAGTTGCAGCTAAGAAAGGCTTGCTTCCCATTCATCCAAAAGCTGAATCAAGACTTTTAGATGTAGGCTTAAATAGAACAATAAGGTCATTCATTTTATTCCATTTTATATTGCTATCCAGTTTATATAATAGATATGCAGATACAGTTGCTAAGCACTTTTTAATTCTTATACCATATTGTGAAGTAGCTATTACTTTTCCCATTTTAGAGATAAGGAAAAGGGGGCTTAGAAATGTCTAAGTCAGTTGAGGCATAACAAAGTCAGGATTTGAACCCAGGCTATCTTTAAAGCCCATGTAATTAACTACTGTACTTTAAATAATTGTTCTGTACTACCAGATAGATAAGTCTAGCACCTAACACAGTATCTGTAAATAGTTATTGTTTTAACTAAGTAACATTAATGCTGGAAGCAGGGGATTAAGTCTTAGAGCCAGCTGTCTAGAAAGAATGTGTTCATGCATGTACTGCATTTCACACTGCATGACTGCTTAAGAACCTTAATAATCCTTGTAGGCAACTATCTTATGGTGTGTGGGGTTTTTTCTGTGTGCTTTTTGTATTTGACCATGAAGTTCGTGAGTCAGATCTAACACATATGTTAGTGTAGAGTCTTGTGAGCTCAGCTGTCTAGGAATGTGTTGTCATTCAGCAGCTTTTCATTATTGTCTCTAAACACGTACACCCACATCCATACACACCAGAATGTTGTCTTGAGAGCAGGCACTCTTGATGCCTTAAGTTTGTGGCATATAGTAGTTACACAGTATTGGAGTGAATGAATGTTCTACTGACTGGCTTATGGACCTTTTGAGTTCTTTTCAGTATTTGTCAATACATAGGTGAATAGGAGTGTGTCACAGAACCCAGAAGCAGTCAGATCTCCAAAGATGGGCAGTACCTAACAGGCCTAACTTTCCTAATGGTGTGGGCTTTTATTTTCTTAATGGGTATCCTGTATATTCTCTAGCACTTTTCTTGGGACGCTGCTTTGTACTCTTGAAAATATTCTTGAGAATATTAATGTAATAGAGCAGTGATTTGATGTCTTTGTTCTTTGTAAGATAGAAGTGGCCATTTATAGTGTCATCTGGTCTCCATCTGTTTTGGAGAAGAGAGTAGACTTCAGTACCAAAAACCCCCACAAATACAAAGCAAGTAATAAAAAGGAGAATATATATCATACTACTAACAATGACTGTCTGTTACAGGCTTTTCAGGTGACTTTCCCTTTCTACTTTATGTAATCCTGTAATGTTTGAATTTTGCATAATGAGCACTGTAACCGTTTTTTAAAAGCTAGAATTTTAACTCTCTGTGATAGACTTAAATGCAGGAGTAGATGGAAAGACTTTCATATTCTGACCTCCGCTCCCCACACACCCCCAACCTCAAAGGATATGGAAACTAGCAGAAGGATTTGCTTAGGTGCTTTTAAAAAGCAATGCCTTTTTTAAAGTGATGATTTCAGTGGTCACTTTGGTGGCACATACCCTAAAATTGGAACGGTACAGAGATTAGCATGGCCCCTGCACAAGGATGACACACAAACTCGTGAAACGTTACATATTTACCAAAAAAAAAAAAAAAAAAAGATTTCAATGGTCACTAAATGTCCCAAGCATAGACAACCAGATCTCCCGCAACATCTCTATCTTAGTCCATTTGTGCTGCTGTAACAAAATACATGAGTCTGGGTAATTTGTAAAGAACAGAAATTTATTTCTCACAGTTCTGAAGGCTAAGTCCAAGATCAAGGGGCTGGCATTCAGAGTCTGAGGAGGGCTGCATCTCACATGACGAAAGGCGAAAGGTCAAAATAGGGACAAGTGCCATGTCTTCACAATGACAGAAGAGAGCAATCCACTCCTGTAAGCCCTCGTTATAGTGACAGGAGGGCAGAGTCCTCATGACCTAAACACCTCCCATTAGTTTCCACTTGCCAACACTTGCACTGGGAATTAAATTTCCAACCCATGAATTTTCAGGTATTATTCAGACCATAGTATCTCCTAGAGGTGATAGTGACCCCGGTGACAACTCCTGGCCTTTGTGGAGAATGGCGAGAGTCTACCCTTGATGTCTGTAAAGATAGATTTAGAAAACAGAATTGACTGAAATCATGAACTGAATATACATGGAAGAGTTGAGTAGAGTTTGCTATGACAACCAAGTTTAGTGATGGGGTGAACAATGGATCCATTCACTTTGAAGGGGAACATTGAAAAAGAAGAAGGACTTAAATGAGATTTGGAGGACAGCAGTTGGACAGGTAGGCCATTGGTCTGGTCGGAAATGGATTTCAGATTGTTGAAACCATAGATGAGATCACCCAGACAGAATATAGGGTAAGGTGACAGCCAAGAGTGGAACCTTAAAGGACATCAACATTGGAGTAGAGATGAGTCATTGAATTAAATGCAGAAAGGAAAATAAATGGAAGGATGGATGGATGGATGCATGCAGGAAAGGAAAGGAAGGGGCATCGGGAGAGAGAAGAAAACAGTTTGCGGAGAGCAGTGCATGAATGCGAAAGGGGGAAGCCAAATGTCCATGCGGATTCAGCTTGCAGTGTCATAAGTGTTCATTTTATATGAAAGTAATATGTTAACAGTCCCCCACACCACCACTTTGGGATTCAAGCATATACCAATAATTACCATCAGAAGGAAGCCTATCCCCATAGTAGGTATGGATTGCCACAGCCCACTTTAGAATCCTGTCAGTGTCTGGCTTTGTCCCAGTCACATTAATAACTTTGGCTTAGCCCACAGAATCCTGCTGAGGTTTATTATAAACCATTTTTTGGCCAGGCACGGTGGCTCGCGCCTGTAATCCCAGCACTTTGGGAGGCCGAGGTGGATGGATCACGACGTCAGGAGTTCTAGACCAGCCTGGCCAACATGGTGAAAACCCGTCTCTACTAAAAATACAAAAATTAGCCAAGCGTGGTGGCACGAGCCTCTTGTCCCAGCTACTGGGGAGACTGAGGCAGAATTGCTTGAACCCAGTAGGTGGAGGTTATAGTGAGCCGAGATTGTGCCACTGCACTCCATCCTGGGCAACAGAGCAAGACTCCATCTCAAAAAAAAATGTAATGGACAAGAGGATTGTATTTGAAAGCCAAATGAATTTTTTAATTAAAATCTGTTTCTGTTCATTTTCTTCGTGAACTTCAGTTATGTCCAAAACATAGTTAAGGCTGTTTTAAAGCAATATTAAGAAAAACATAGAACATACAGAAAAGTTAACTAACAATGAAAACCCACACACCCACCAACCATCTAAATTTTAAAGTTGCAATTTTACCATATTTGCAAATTTGATACTCTGGCTTAGAAGTCGTTTGGGGAGCAGAGAGGACATCAGTGTGCCTGGACCTCTAGGATCAAGGCTGGCGGCTGTGCTGTGAGGTGCAGACAGCTAGAGCCTAGAGGACCATGGTGAGGAATGTGGATTTTATTTATTTTTAAATTTTTTTCCCACAGGTTATTGGGATACAGGTAGTATTTGGTTACATAAGTTCTTTAGTGGTTTGTGAGGTTTTGGTGCACCCATCATCGAAGCAGTGTAGACTGTACCATATTTGTAGTCGTTGTCATCTTCTTCCTCTTCCTCTTCCTTTTCCCTTTCCTCTTCTTCCCCTTTCCCTCCTCCTTCCCCTTTTCCTCTTCCTTCCTCTTCCCCCCCCTCCTTCCCCTCCTCCTCCTCCTCCTCCTCCTCCTCCTCCTCCTCTTCTTCTCACTCTGTTGCTCAGGCTGGAGTGCAGTGGCATGATCTCAGCTCACTGCAACCTACACCTCCCAGGTTCAAGCAGTCCTGCCTCAGTCCCCCTAGTAGCTGGGATTACAGGCATGTGCCACCATGCCCGGCTAATTTTTGTATTTTTAGTAGAGATGGGGTTTTGCCATGTTGGCCAGGCTGGTCTCAAACTCCTGACCTCAGGTGATCCACCTGCGTTGGCCTCCCAAAATGGTGGGATTACGGGCATGAACCGCCGCACCCGGCCTATTTGTAGTCTTCTATCCCTCGCCCCCTTCCCTGCAAGTCCCTAAAGTTCATTGTATCATTCTTAAATTATCATTGTTAATGCCTTTGTGTTGTCAAAGCTTAGCTCCCACATATCAGTGAGAACATGTTTGGTTTTCCATTCTTGAGTTACTTCACTTAGAATAATAGTCTCCAGTCTCATCCAGATTGCTGCAAATGCTGTTAATTCATTCCTTTTTATGGCTTAGTAGTCCATCATATATATACACACATACACATGCACACCCCACAGTTTCTTCATCCACTCGTTGATTGATGGCATTTGGATTGGTTCCATGATTTTCCTCTGGGTAGATGCCCAGTAGTGGGATTGCTGGATTAAGTGGTAGTTCTACTTTTAGTTCTTTAAGGAATTAAAGAATTAAGGAATCTCCACATTCTTTTCCATAGTGGCTGTACTAGTTAACATTCCCACCAGGAGTGTAGAGGTGTTCTCTGATTACCACATCCATGCCAACATGTATTTGTTTATTGATTTTTTGATTATAGCCATTCTTGCAGGAGTGAGGTGGTATCGTATTGTGGTTTTGGTTTGCATTTCTCTTACCATTAGTGATGCTGAGCATTTTTTCATATGTTCATTGGCCATTTGTATATCTTCTTTTGAGAATTGTCTATTTATGTCCTTAGCCCACTTTTTGATGGGATTGTTTATTTTTTTCTTACTGATTTGTTTGAGTTTGTTGTAGATTCTGGGTATTAGTCCTTTGTCAGATGTATATTGTGAAGATTTTCTCCCACTCTGTGGGTTGTCTATTTACTCTGCTAACTGTTCTTTTGCCATGCAAAAGCACTTTAAGCCCCAGCTATTTATCTTTGCTTTTATTACATTCGCTTTTGGGGTTTGGTCATGGAATTTGGATTTTATTCTAAGGGCAGTGAAAAATTATTGAAGATCTTAACCAGTGGATTCGTGTTATTCCCTTAAATTCCTCCAAATATGTATAAAAGGAAATATTGCTGATGCTAAAGGGGAGATGAGAAAGGTAGGTGGATTGTTATGGTGAAATGTATCTTTAAACTGCTGGAACCCTTCTCGAACCATTGCTACTTCCAACTTGGGCATCTCCATACTCTAGGGATTGTCAGTTTCAAAACTCAGACATGTGCCCATGTGCTTCACATCCTTCAAGGTCACAGAACACTCCAAATGGCTTGATGGTGGACCAGGCCCTTTGGAAGGCAGCATCCCCCACCAGGATAAAGCAGTACCAACTGGAGTCCACTCTTAAAGATGCCTTTGCTATCACTTGAGCATTGTCTGAAGGTCACACACAATCCTGTGAAGGAATTAACTCCTGTGTTGCTTAACAACTGGGGTGGATTCTGAGAAATGCATCAGGCAGTTTTGTCGTTGTGCAAATGTCATAGAGTGTACAGTACTTACACAAACCTAGATAGTATAGTCAACTACCTAGTAATCTATGTGATGTAGTCTGTTGCTCCTAGGCTGTAAACCTGTACAGCATGTTACTGTGTTGAATACAGTATGTATTTGTAGCACAAAGCACTAAGTGATAGGAACTTTTAAGCTCCATTGTAATCTTATGGGACCACTGTCATGTAATGCAGTCAATCATTGACTGAAACCTCGTCAGGCAGCTACATGACTGTGTAAGATATTTAAGCTTGATACTTAGCAAACCTGAACATAAGAAACAAATTCTGTAATGCAGAAGTTTTGGGGAGTGTTATTTCCTTGTTTTTGCCTACCAAAATCTTGGGTAATTATATTAAGAGTTGATGAGCCTAAGGACATACATGATTTTTGAGAATTATTACACTCATACTTTAAAGAGGATAGGTTTTAACTGTATTATTTATTTATTTATTTATTTATTTATTATTTATTTATTTTTGAGATGGAGTTTCGCTCTGTCACCCAGGCTGGAGTGCAGTGGCGTGATCTCAACTCACTGCAACCTCCCCCTCCCGGTTTAAGCGATTCTCTGTCTCAGCCTCGTAAGTAGCTGGGATTACAGGCGCACGCCACCACGCCCAGCTGATTTTTGTATTTTTAGTAGAGACGGGGTTTCACTATGTTGGTCAGGGTGGTGTTGAACTCCTGACCTCACGATCTGCTGGCCTCATTCTCCCAAAGTGCTAGGATTACAGGCGTGAACCACCACCCCCGGCCTTTAACTGTATTTTTAAAACTAAATCATGAAAAATTATTTATTTACCAATGTGTTTGGATCCTACTGAGGAATGTCACTTCTTGTTTTGGGTAGTTGTTACTGTGTTTCTTTTCCTTCTTATTTAAATTTAAGTCAGGGTCTTACTCTGTCACTCAGGCTGGAGAGCAGTGGTGCAGTCACCACCTCTTAGGCTCAAGTAATGCTCCAACCTCAGCCTTCCAGTTAGCTGGGTAGGCTCACACGTATGCACCACCATGCCCAGCTAATTTTTAAATTTTTTGTAGAGACAGGGTCTCGCTATGTTGCCTAGGCTGGTCTCGAACTCCTGACCTCAAGCAGTCCCCCCACTTCAGACTCCCAAAGTGTTGAGATTACAGATGCGAGCCACCTCACCTGGCCTGTATTTCTATAGAATACAGTCTTACTTGTTCATATGTTCTGTAAAATCTTAGCTGCCTGGTATATTAATTAACAGAAATAATTGTGTCGTGCCTCCCCTTGCCCACACAGAAGTATTTTATATATGTGTTCTTTTTGGTGGCTGTACTCTTTCTGCTATAGCCAACTTTTGGTGTGTGGTAGGACTTGTAAACCTCTGTTAACCCTGGAAAGTCACATCTTTCACCATTGAGCCAGAGCTGAAAATATCTCTGTTGCATAGCACCGTAACACTTCCTGCAAAATACCATTTAAACATTCCCACCCTCCACATCACTGCTGTTATTTGCAGAGTTAGAGATAGGAAAGATAATATTTTCAGAGGACATATTGTGAGTGTGATACACTGTTTATGGAGAAGCAACCTGCATGCCCCCACCTCCATGCCCACTCCCCTGCCCAAAGGAAAAAGTAATGATCCAGGAAAAGGAAAAGAATGTCCCAGGCTTTCTGTCCCATCTAGCTTGTAGAGCAATCATATGATAGTTGAGGGTGGCTCCCCTAACATCAGTTCAAACTTTTAGGCATAGAAAAGTTATTTAGAAGTGGACTTAAACATCCTTGGATTTTACGGCTGGGCATGGTGGCTCACACCTGTAATCCCAGCACTTTGGGAGGCCAAGGTGGGTGGATCCCTTGAGGCCAGGAGTTGAGACCAGCGTAGCCAACATGGTGAAAGCCCATCTCTACTAAAAATACAAAAATTAGCTGGGTTGGTGGCTCACACCTATAGTCCCAGCTACTTGGGAGGCTAACACTGAAGCCCAAAAATCGCTTGAACCTGGGAGATGGAGGTTACAGTGAGCCAAGATTGTGCTACTGTACTCCAACCTGGGTGACACAGCGAGACTCTCAAAAAAAAAAAATTCTTGGATATTTAAGAACCTATGACAAAGGACATGCATTAAACTGTTTCTCTTTGGTTAATGAAAATGTGTTTTTAATTTGATCAAAAAAGGATTTACAAGGTGACAGAAGGTGAGATAGGCAATATTTGGGGTTAGAGATGGGTTAGAACAGTTCACCTCAGAACATGTTGAGAAATAACATACTTGTTTATGATTTAGTTGTAGGCTTGACAGCATTCATTTGCATGTTTTAAACATTCTTTATAAACAAATATGTAAGTCACTCTATTTCTTTTTTTTTTTTGAAATGGAGTCTCGCTGTGTCACCCAGGCTGGAGTGCAGTGGCGTGATCTCGGCTCACTGCAAGCTCCGCCTCCCGGGTTCACGCCATTCTCCCGCCTCAGCCTCTGAGTAGCTGGGACTACAGGCGCCCACCACCACGCCCGGCTAGTTTTTTTGTATTTTTAGTAGAGATGGGGTTTCACCATGTTAGCCAGGATGGTCTCGATCTCCTGACCTCGTGATCCACCCGCCTCGGCCTCCCAAAGTGCTGGGATTACAGGCTTGAGCCACCGCGCCCAGCCGAAGTCACTCTATTTCAGACTTAAGGGAAAAGCACTCAAGTATGTTCATCAAATGAAATATTAGGCAAAGCTCAAAAGAAGTGTTATACTATGCAATGGATGTGTTTTTGTGTTTATATAGAAGGAAAACCGTAGGGTTGGGGTGTCTGAGAGCCACCTTTTCTTACTTGGGTGTGTGTGGAGAGCACCTTGGGCAGTTAAATATAGGTTTTTCTGGCCGGGCACGGTGGCTCAAGCCTGTAATCCCAGCACTTTGGGAGGCCGAGACGGGCGGATCACGAGGTCAGGAGATCGAGACCATCCTGGCTAACCCGGTGAAACTCCGTCTCTACTAAAAAATAAAAAAAAAAAAACTAGCCGGGCAAGGTGGCGGGCGCCTGTAGTCCCAGCTACTTGGGAGGCTGAGGCAGGAGAATGGCGGAAACCCGGGAGGCGGAGCTTGCAGTGAGCTGAGATCCGGCCACTGCACTCCAGCCTGGGCGACAGAGCGAGACTCCGTCTCAAAAAAAAAAAAAATACAGGTTTTTCTAAAAAGTGTCATCTTTTGGTGTCTGATACGAGACTGTTTAGTGCCTATGAGTTTAACTTCTAGGTTTTTTTTTTACTGAAAAATGGTAGCTTCCAACATGTTCCCCAGTCACTTCCATTGTTCGTCTTGTTAACTTTGTTTCTTCATAGTGCCTTCTTGGAATAGTTTCATGTCCTCCTTTTGGATGATGTAATACTGTGGTTTATGTGGTTGAAATGTTGTTTTCTACTACACCCCCAAAATTAAGAACTTCTAGAAGTTCATCATCCCCGGGGTTTTATCCAGCGAGTTCTTTCATAGGAGATGGTCAAATCCAGGCAAATACATGTTGACAACTGTCACATAGGGGATTAGATTTAATGGGAGAGTTTTTCCCCCATCCAGGCTTCTCTCTAGCTCTGAGACCCTGAATAAGAGGATGGGTATGCCGAGGAAGTGTGTGCCATATTCGGGGCAACCCACTGGGTGCTTAGGAGGAGCAGCATGAACACCGGGAGAGCATCTGGAGAGACCTAGACAGTAGGCTGTTGCTAGTGCTGTTTGGCTGAACACACTACCTAAGTTTTTGCCTCAGTTGCCTCAGCTGTAAAATAGATTATCATTTTGATGTACAGTGTGGTGATTAAGGATAATTTGGATCAAGACAGATCTGAGCTTGTTCAACCACTTAGTACCTTGAGCCTGACTCTCAACCTTGCTAAACTTCACCAGTAAACAGGAGCAGGAGATTGTTAGAAAGGGTTTCATGAAATGATGAATTCTAGTGCTCAGCATCAGGCCTGGCAGTAACAGTTGCCCTGTGAGTGGGAGCTGCTGCTCTCTATCTCAGTAGCATCAGGCAGCATGTTCATCCCCATTTGGGTGGTTAGGAGAGCAGTTGATTTGAAGGAAAGAAAAACAAAGTGTTTTGAAAAATATAGTGTTCTGTAATTCTAAGACATCTGTGTATTATCATTTCTTGCATATATTTGTGGATTTCCCTGTTCCTACTGATTTTGAAAGTTACGTAAAATGACTTTCCTAAACATGGGGTTTTTTTCCAGATTAGGATTTAGAAAGTCTGTCTTCCATTGATCGCAGTGTTTGCTCACATGAACCTTGTGCTGTGTTCTAGGTAGCACAGGTGGAGTGCAGCGGAGGCCGCTGCCGCTGCCGTCATGCCGTTCCCGTTCGGGAAGTCTCACAAATCTCCAGCAGACATTGTGAAGAATCTGAAGGAGAGCATGGCTGTTCTGGAAAAGCAAGACATTTCTGATAAAAAAGCAGAAAAGGTATGGATTTGGCTTTATTTATGTTTGAAATCTCTTAATTAGCAAATGCAAGACACCTTACGTGAGAAATCAGTAAGTCCCAATTTGGGTTTATTTTGGATTTTAAAAATAACATTGAAAAGCAGCATATCCTGCTGTTGCAACATACTAAAATTCTGAAATTTCATCTAACAAATCGATTTCTAACTGTTCTCTCAGGTTTTCAAGTTTATTTAAATTGTGTTTATTTCATTCTTGAAGTGTTTGATTCTTATTTGTTTATTACTAATTATTTTTGTAGAGACAGGGTTGTGCTATGTTGCCCAGGCTAGTCTCAAACGCCTAGCCTCAAGCGATCTTTCACCCCTGCCTCCCAAAGTACTAGAATTACAGTTATCAGTTATCTGCTTGGTTTGTTTGTTTGTAAAAGTTTTAGAGCAAGAACAGAAGGAAGTAAAGTACACTTGAAAGAAGGCCAAGCAGACAACTTAAGAGATATAAGTGCCAGTTACCTGATTCTTGAAATCAGTGGTTCCCCCACAATCTTCCTGGGAGGACACCACTCCTGGTTTTCTTCCTATGTTTACTGTATCCGTGCCAGTGCCTCCACCTACGCAGTCACCACAGTCCAAAACCCAGCTTTCATCCCACTTGTGTCTTGCCCTCTCTTCCCTAAAACATAATTGTTCACTAAATCCTGTTCAACTCCCTAAATTGTTTATGAATCAATTCTGACTTCCATTCCTTCTAGAAGAAGATGTTCATACTCTTTGTGATTTTAGCAGTAGCCTTCTTACTGCACTTTCTAAAAATCATCTCTGCTTTACATCTTCAGTGTAAATTCTTCTTGTAACACGCAGGACCTTCGTGATCTGGTCTTTGTTTCTCTGAGTAAATTGTAGAGGTTTAGTGTCACTTAGCCAAAATGCTTGGGATCAGAAGTGTTGCAGAGTTTGGATTTTTTTTTTTTTTTTTTAAGGAATATTTGCATGTACATAATGAGATCTTGGGGATGGGACCCATGTCTAAGTATGAAATTCATTTATGTTTTATATACACCTTATATACATAGACTGAAGGTAATTTTGTACAGTATTTAAAATTTGCATTAAATGAAGTTTGTGTAAATTGAAGTATCAAAAGGCACAGATGTTGCTCTCTCAGCCACCAGTGTCACAGTCTGTGGTTCTGTGGCATCATCATCATTCCTGGCTGAATTTATATGTTACCGATAAGCAGCCATTTTCTTACACTTATTCACATGTAAGTACTTAACAGTAAACAATATGACATACCATTAATAATACCAGGCTGGAGTGCGATGGTACTGGAACTAAGGTGGTACCTTAGTTCAGGGTAACTAAGCAGCATAGTTGTTGTATCACTTGTGTCTGTTCTAACCTCTTCGAATGTCATAATCATTATTTGATTTGGGATTTCTGTTATAAGGATTATGCTGCAGTATAGAATGGATGCTTTCAGGTGAGTTTGAGGAGTATACAACTAATTGTTCCTGCTTCTAAATGGTCCTAGCTTCGGTACCTATGAGTTATCATTTCTGTTCTGTCTGTATTTTCCTTTATTGCTTATTATTACCTTTTGGTATGTGCTGCTGGCTGATCTTAAGCTTACCCAGCTTCCTTTCATTTTCTCATTCTGTTCAATGTTTCTAATGCCCTTTGGACTAGGAAACTAGATTAATCGAAACAATTTATAATAAGAGAATATAGATTCTAAGAGAATTTCCTTGGGTAAGGTAAATGATACTGTTTTTTGTTTTTTCTTTTTTGTTGTTGTTGCTGTTTTCTGAGATGGAGTGTTGCTCTGTCGGCCAGGCTGGAGTGTAATGGCACGATCTCAACTCATTGCAACCTCTACCTCCGGGTTCAAGCAATTCTCCTGTCTCAGCCTCCAGAGTAGCTGGGGACTACAGGTGCCTGCCACCATGTCCAGCTAATTTTTTTAGTTTTACTAGAGACAGGGTTTCACGATATTGGTCAGGCTGGTCTCGAACTCCTCATCTCAGGTGTTCCTCAGCCTCCCAAAGTGCTGGGTTTACAGGCGTGAACCACCGTGCCCTGCTGGTAAGTGGTATTGTAAGCACAGGATTCAAGTACATTTCTCATTTTATTGGTCAATGGGATGTAAAAATATGAAAAGTTTAGTTCCAGAAACTAGAAACAAAGTGACCTTAAGAAGTTAGAGGGGACTTTTGACTGAACCACATTAACATCTACTCACTCAGAGGGTAATAGCACATAACTTGGCCTCCCTCTCATGGCTGGACATCTTCAACTTCAGGAAGCACTCAGCAGTCCTGATAGCCTACGGGCTTTGCACAAGGTGGAGGCAGCTACAGCCAGCAGAGAGCAGAGGTGTTACCCATGACTAGGCTCTAGAGGCAGTCAGGAGAGAGCAGACCTCACAGAGTAGACATGATACATGTCTGCTGGAACTGCCCTCAGTGCCTATTCCTTAATCCTTATCCTAAAACTGCAAATTGATGAAAGGGAAATGTGTATGTCCTATAAATTTAAAATAATTCATCTTTTGTCTGTGGCTAAATATGTTATCTACTCATTACATTCGTTCTATTCATCAGAATCATACTGAACACCTACTAAATGCTGGGTCAGATTTTAGTCAGTGGGGATATAATACTCAATAAGATGGACAAGGTCTCTGCTCTTTTGTAGCTTCCGTTCTAATTAAGGAAAGCTGGACAGTAAATAAGTAAACATAACTGAATAAGAATTTCAGTTGGCAGCAAGTGCCACAAAAGCAATCGAATGTATTGATGTGATGATAGAGACATTTCTTAAACTTTTCGGTCTCAGGACCCCCTTTACACTCTTAAATTATTGAAGACCGAAAAGTGATTCGTGTAAGTATAGGTGTGTTATCTATTGATGCTATGCTATTATAAATTAAAACTGAAAAACTTAAAAATATTTATTAATACATTTAAAAGTAATAAGCTCATTATAAGTTATAATAGTGTATTTTTATGAAAAATAACCATACTGTCCAAAACAAAAAATTTAGTGAGAAGTGTTAAGTTTTGAAAATCTCAGTGTCTGGCTTAATAGAAAACAGCTGGATTATCTTACCTACGTTTGTAGTCAAACTGCTCAAACATTATTTTGCTTTAAGCATATGAAGAAAATGTATACCTAAAGTTGGGCCTGGTGGCTCACACCTGTAATTTTAACACCCTGGGAGGCCGAGGTGGGTGGATCACTTGAGGCCAGGAGTTGAAGACCAGCCTGGCCAACATAGCAAAACCTTGTCTCTACTAGCAATACAAAAATTAGCCAGGCACGGTGACACACGCCTGTAGTCCCAGCTAGTCAAGAGCCTGAGGCACAGGAACCTCTTAAACCTGGGAGGCAGAGGTTGCAATGAGCCGAGATGGTGCCACTGCACTCCAGCCTGGATGACAAGTGCGGTCTGTCTCAAAAAAAGAAAAGCAAAAGAAAACCTGGTCTCATAGCTGTGTAGTTAGAAAAAAGAGCAGTATTTTAATAGCCTTTCAGATACTGTAACATGTTTAATGCCACACAATAGGTGGTTTCTTGATTGGTTACAGAACATTAAACTATATGAATGAACTTTTTATACTCTGTACTTTGAAAGATACTTTTACCAGTATATGATTTTATAACATGTTTTGGTCATTTAGAAAGTACAGATGGTGGCTGGGCATGGTGGCTCATGCCTGTAATCCCAGCACTTTGGGAGGCCGAGTTGAGTGGATCACTGGAGTTCAGGAGTTCAAGACTAGCATGATCAACATAGTGAAACCCCATCTCTACTAAAAATGCAAAAATTAGCCGGGCGTGGTGGCGTGCTCCTATAGTCCCAGCTGCTCAGGAGGCTGAGGCAGAAGAATTGCTTGAATGGGGGAAGCAGAGGTTGCAGGGAGCCAAGATTGTGTCACTGTACTCCAGCCTGGGTGACAGAGTAAGACTCTGTCTCAAAAAAAAAAAAAAAAAGGGAAGTGCAAATGGTCCCCCACTTAAGATTTTTCAACTTTACAATGTTGCAAAATAGGTGTACATTCAGTAGAAACCATACTTTGAGTACCCATACAACCATTCTGTTTTTCACTTTCATAACAATATTCAATAAATTACGTGAGCTATTCCACACTTTATTATAAAATAGGCTTTGTGTAAGAGGACTTTGCCCAATGATAGGCTATTGTGTTCCGAGCACATTTTAGGTAAGCCATGCTAAGCTGTGATGTTCTGTGAATTGGGTGTGTAGTACATGCACTTTTGACTTAACAATATTTTCAACTTTTGATGGGTATATCTGCATGTAGCTCCATCATCAGTTTATGAGGAGCATCTGTGTTGGATCACTGACATAATACAGATCTCCCAGATGTTGACACATTATACAGATTATTAAGATTAACATTTTTTTTTTTTTTTTTTTGAGACGGAAGTCTGGCTCTGTCGCCCAGGCTGGAGTGCAGTGGCTGGATCTCCGCTCACTGCAAGCTCCGCCTCCCGGGTTTACGCCATTCTCCTGCCTCAGCCTCCCGAGTAGCTGGGACTACAGGCGCCCGCCACCTCGCCCAGCTAGTTTTTTTGTATTTTTTAGTAGAGACGGGGTTTCACTGTGTTAGCCAGGATGGTCTCCATCTCCTGACCTCGTGATCCGCCCGTCTCGGCCTCCCAAAGTGCTGGATTACATGTTTGAGCCACCGCGCCCGGCCCCAGATTAACATTTTTAAATAACACCACTGATCTAGCCGTGCGCAGTGGCTCACACCTGTAATCCCAGCACTTTGGGTGGCTGAGGCGGGCGGATCACGAGGTCAGGAGATTGAGACCATCCTGGCTCACACAGTGAAACCCTGTCTCTACTAAAAATACAAAAAAATCAACTGGGCATGGTGGCAGGCGCCTGTAGTCCCAGCTACTTGGGAGGCTGAGGCAGGAGAATGGTGTGAACCCGGGAGGTGGAGCTTGTAGTGAGCCAAGATCGTGCCACTGTACTCCAGCCTGGGTGACAAAGCGAGACTCTGTCTCAAAAAAAAAAAAAAAAAAAAACACCACGGATCTCATTAGAAGAGTCTTGAATGTTGGGAGGTGGTCAAGCTTATTCATGATCTATTCAAATTTCAGAATTCAGATTTGGCAACAAATACAGTTCGTCGTTTTCCTTGAAATGACGGGTTCATTTTGGAGAAAATATCTGCCAAATAATTCAAGTCTGAATAATTTGTCTTTCTTGCGATAACAAAAGCAGTTAGTTGAACTTACAGCTGAAATAATCACACAAGGACTTTTCTTTAAGATAACCAGTCATTCTATAAGGAGCCAGAAGTACTTTATATGTACATCCCATTTGTTAACTCAAGTGTTAAAAATATTGTATGTATATTCAAAGGTCAGGATTTAATAAAATTAATTTTTTACTGCTTCATGAGCATTCTTAAGTTGGACTTTTTTTTTGGTTTCTTTCTGGAGACGGAGTCTCGCTCTGTCGCCAGGCTGGAGTGCCATGGTGCAATCTTGACTCACTGCAACTGCCACCTCCTGGGTTCAAGAGATTCTGCTGCCTCAGCCTCCGAAGTAGGTGGGATTACAGGCGTGCACCACCATATTCAGCTAGTTTTTTTTTTTTTTTTTTTTGTATTTTTAGTAGAGACAGGGTCTCACCATGTTGGCCACAATGGTCTCAATCTCCTGACCTGGTGATCCACCCACCTCAGCCTCCCGCTGGACTGACATTTTTTTAACTGAGTGCACGGTGATGAAGACTGCAATAACTGCCATTATAGTTTGGTGTCACTGCCTTGGTTGCTGCCAAGGTATCAGCACCATCAGTATAAATAGCGATACGGAGGGAGGAAGCGCATGTCTTATATGAAAACAGCCTTGACCTTACAGACCCTTTGAAAGGGTCTTGAGGACGTCAAGCATCCGCACTTTGAAAGGTCCTATGATAGTTAAAAGACTGTGTTTGAGAGTGGCTGCAGTTAGGGAGAATGTCCTAATTTAGGTAAGTTATGTAGGGAAAGTCTTGTTGAGAAGGTGACATTGAAAATGAGTCTTCAATGATTGAAGGCAAGTTTAGTCTCTGATGGAATCCATATCATCTGCTTGACTAAATGATTTTCAGCCAGGGGCAATTTTGCCCTGAAGGGGACACTTGTAATGTCAGGAGACATTACAAGTTGTAACACTAGGGGAATACTGCTACTGACATCTACTTAGTACAGGCTAGAGATGCTGCTAAACAGGGAATGAGTAGCCCCCCACAACAAAGGGGTTATCCAGCCAAAAATGTTAACAGTGCCGAGATTGAGAACTCCTGCCCTAAACCAGCATTGAACAAGAATCGACTTTTCAGTATTAGGATAAACAAAACAAAGACAAACATTTGAATTTATTAAAAATAAATTTTAGTTCAAAGGAAGGAGGCATTTCTGAAGAGCAATCCATGCAAATTACTTATGCTGAAATAGCTTAGGAGGGAAAAACCCTGGAATTTCCAGTTCACTTTCTTATCAGGATTCAAAAGGAAGTAGCAACTAATGCAAATGACGAAGAGGGTACCGAGACCTGAAAACAATGGAAAGGTGAAAATTGAATCACTAAGTTGAAAACAGTGAAAAACAACTGATGTCGTACTGAGAATCTGATGACTTTAAACCCAGGTGCTTGCGACTTGTTCAGCGTTGTTCTGGAAATTCTAATCAATGCATAAAGACGTGGTTTAGAAATAAAGAATATACCTATTGCAGATAAAGAGGGAAAATTAGTGTAGAGATATTTATAACATTTACAAAATACAAGATAATTAATGGGAAAATGAGAGTTTATTAGGAGAGAGAAAGGCTAGGAAGTGCTACAGTCTTTAAAACAACCAGATCTTGCATGAACTCACAGCGAGAACTCTGTCATTACCATGGGGAGGGCACCAAGCCATTCATGAGGGATCCACCTCCATGATCCAGACACCTCCCACCAGGCCCTACCTCCAGCACTAGGGTTATGTGTTTTCTTGGGATAGGGTCTCACTCTGTCACTTAGACTGGAGTGCGGTGGCACAATCATAGCTTACTGCAGCCTCTACCTCCCAGGCTCAGTCAATCCTCAGCCTGCCAAGTAGCTGGGACTACAAGCATGTGCCACCATGTTTGACAAATTTTTCTATTTTTTGTAGAGACTGAGTCTCACAGTGTTGCCCAGGCTAGCCTTGAACTCCTGGGCTTAAGCTTCACCCAAATTGGCCTCCCAAATTGCTGGGATTGCAGGTATGAGCTGCCATGCCTGGCCTGGGGGTTACATTTCAGCATGAGATTTGGAGGGGACGGATACCCCAATCATATCACCAACCATATCTAGAAAATGTAATTTTACAAAAAAGTAGCTCTTTTACTATAGCAGCAAAAAAAAAAAAAAAAAAAACCATATAAGATGTCCAGGAACATTTTCATCAGGAAATACTCTGAACCTGTATGAAGAAAGCTCGAGGACCTTGTTCAGAGGTACAAGAATTACCTGGTCTGTTATCAGATGTAAATACGGAATATAGTTAAAATGCCATTTCTTCCCAAATCATGCTTAAAGCAATTCTATTCAGATCACAGCAGAATCATTTTGAAACTTTACAGATACAAGTTCTACTCTGTTTTGAAGCAAAATGCATACTTCAAAACCAGTTCCACTCACATTCTTCACGCTCATCATTAGCAGAACTGTCCTTTCAGTTTTTCAGGTCAAAATCTTAAGGGTCACCCATGACTACTTTCTCACTCCCCAGATCTATCCATTTTATCGGGGGGGCGGGGGGGAAGGTCCAGAATCTAATCCCTTCTCCCCATTTTCCTTCTTCCCCGAGCTGTCCTTTCCTCTGCCCTGGATTACTGTAGTGTCCTGCTCACTGTCTCACTGGTCTCCCTTGGTTTCCCTACAGCCATAGTGATTCTTTCAAAACATTAGTCAAGTAATATATTCCTTAGAGTAAAAGTCAAAGTCCTAACAGGGGCCTAAAATAAGTTCTGCGGGCAAATCTTGTAAGGCCTATTTTTATCAATCTTGAGAGCTAAGAATGGTTTTTACATTTACAGAGTTGGTTAAAAAAGCAAAGTATATGAGGCAGAGACCTTATATGGCCTGCAAAGCCTAAAATATTTACTGTCTGTTCCTTTACAGAAGAATAAATGCCAACTCCTGCCCGGAACAGTGAGGCCCATGACCTTCAGTGATCTTGTCTCCTAATACTCTTCACCACATTGATCTCCTTTCCTCATGCACTCCAGTCATACTCCTACCTGTTGTAAACCTTTGCATTTGGCTTTTTCCTTTGCCTGGAAGGTTCTTTGCCTAGCGCTCTATTTGGCTTACCTCCTCTCTTTTTAAAGTCTTTGCTCAAGTGCCATTTTTCACCCAGCCCTCTATTTAAAATGTAGCCCTACCCTATGGCATTCCTCTTCCCCCTTATCTTGCTCTCTTTTCCTGTGCACTATACTTAATGATACATGCTTACTGTTTTCCCCATGTTAGACCGTCAGCCTTTCAAAGATCGAGCTCAACAAATAGTTGTATTTGTTGAAAATGGAATAAAAAACAGGGTTACTAACCTTTCTCAAGAGATCTTTCCTGGTGGTCCTGGTATTGTCCATATAGGTTTATATTCATCATCTTCCCTGTAGTTAAGGATGATCCGGGAACATTTTTCCCGATTAGATAAATAAACATACCTAATGGATGTGATAATTGAATCACTGTGAGCTTATTGGCAGGGTTTTGGTGATCTATAAGGTAACAGTTCTCAAGTGTAAGCTGACATTCATTGTGACTAACTTATGTGAAGAAAATTAAAGGGTTTAATTAGCCAAGTTTGTGAAAGACAAAAATTGGAGGAGAATAGCACATTCTATGGGTGATTGAATTAAGCACCAAAAAAGGGTTAATGGTTAGAGGGAATGGTTGATATTAATTGACAAAACACAGTATAAATACAAGTATGACTCTATACTCTTTGTAAAAAAAAAAAAAAAAAAAAAAAAAACAGACCATGCATCAAAGAGAAAATAGAATCATTAAAAACGCTTGATTAATTTAAAAGAAGGCAGAAAAAAGATAAAGGGAATTAAATAACAGTTGGGGTATAGAAAACAAATAGTAAGATGATAGACTCAGATGTACTGTATCAGTAATCACATTACATATAAATGGTCTGAATAACCCATTTAAAAAACAGCAATTGTCAGATTGGGTGAAAGAATCCCTACTATATGGTGCCTATTAAAAAATGTACAGCTAGCAACTTAAATAGGTTAAAAGAAGAATGGAAAAAGATAAACTTTGTTAACACTCATCAAAGGAAAGCTGGAGTGGCTTTACTAATAACAGACAAAATAGACTTCAGAGCGAAGAATATTACCAGGGTAAAGAAAGTCATTTTATGATAAAGTAGGGGTGAAATGTTCCAACAGATATAATAACTCTAAACATTTATGCACTTAATAACAGAGTTTCAAATTAAAGCAAAATAAAACCTGATAGAACTGCAAGAAATAGTCAGATACACAATTAATAGTTGGAGATTTCAGTACCCCACTATCAATAATTGATAAGCAAGCAGAAAATCAGCAAGGATTTTCTCGGTAGACTAGAATGATACTGTCAACCAACTTGACCTGATTGACATTTATAGAACACTCAATTGTGGAACACACCTACACATTCTTTTGAAGTTCACATGGAAGATCTACCAAGGTAGACCATATTCTGGGTCAAATAAAAAGGTCTTAGTATATTTTAAAGGATAAAGTTATACAATGGATGTTCCAAGACTGCGATAGAATTAAAATCCTTGGAAAGTTCCAAAATTTTAGGAGCTAAATATCATTCTTCTAGATAACTCATGGATCAAAGAAGATATTAGAAAGTAGTTTGAGGCTGGACATGGCGGCTCATGCCTGTAATCCTAGCACTTTGGGAGACTGAGGCGGGCAAATCACTTGAGCTCAGGAGTTAAGAGACCAGCCTGGCCAACATGGCAAAACCCTGTCTCTACTAAAAATAAAATAAAAGCTGGGCATGGTAGCGTGCGCCTGTAGTCCCAGCTACTCGGGAGGCTGAGGTGGAAGGATCACTCGAGCCCAGGGGTGGAGGCTGCAGTGAACTGAGATCATACCGCTGCACTCCAGCCTGGCTGACAGAGTGAGACCCTGTCTAAAAAAAAGAAGGTAGTTGGAGTGGAATAAAAGCAAAAAAACATCTCAGAATTAGTGGGATGCTCCTAAGCTTTACTCAGGGAAATTTCTAGCACTAAATATCTATGTTAAAATATATTTAAAAAGAAGAAATGTCTGAGTTTCTACCCTAAAAACTAGGAAAAGAAGAGCAAATTAAATATAAAGTAAGCAGGAGAAAGGAAATAGCTATCAAAACAAATCAGTTAAATAGAAAAAGAAATTAAAAGATCAATAAAATTGATAAACTGTAGCTAAGACTGACCAGGAGGAAGAAAACACAAATTCCCATTATCTCGAGGGAGAGATTCTTGTAGTGACATTACCACAGATTGTACAAGTTAATAGGGAATATGTGAACAACTTCATGCCATTAAACTCAACAGCTTAGATGAAATGGACAAACCGCAAAGACACAAATTGCCAAAGCTAACTCAGGAAAAAATAGATAACCTGATAGCCCTATATAGTTAATACCCTTCCTTACCACAGTGAAAACTCTAGGCCCAGATGGCATCGTTAGAGATTTCTACCAAATGTTTAAGGAAGAAATAATACAATTTCTATGTAAACCTTTCCAGAAAAGTTAAGAGAAATCATTCTTAACTCATTCTATGAGGTCAGAATTATATCGCCAAATCAGACAAAGGTATTACAATAAAATAAAACCCACACACTAATATGTCTCAAACATATATGCAGAATTTCTCTGTTTTTAGCAAATTGAATAATAGACCAAGTGGGGTTTATTCCTAGAATGCAGAGCTGGTATAACATTACAAAGTTAATCAATATAATTCACTATATTGAAAAAGTGCATGTCAGTTGATGAAAAGGGGAAAAAGCCCAGCATCTATTCCTGATTTAAAAAAAAAAAAATCTCAGCAAACTAGAAATAGAGGAAAGGAACTTTCTCAGCTGATAAAGGGTATCTGCAAAAATCCTACAGCTAGCATTATACATATGGTGAAAGGTTAAATCATGTTATCTCTGAGATCAAGAAGACAACAGGGATATCTAGTTTCACCACAACTATTCAACTTTGTACTTGGAGGTTCTAGAGCCTACGCAATCAGACAAGAAAACTAAATTAAAGGCATTCAGATTGGAAAGAAAGCAATAAAACTTGTAATTTGTAAATGACATGATCATCTACATAGAAAAACTGAAGGAATCTACAAAACTAGTAGACTAGTAAGTGAGTTTAGCAGGTCATAGGTTATAAGGTCGATATACAAAAATCAGTTTTATTTCTGTATAGTAGCAATAAACAGTCCAAAATTGAAAGTTAAAAATACTTTGTATTTGAGAGTATTAGGTATAATTGGGAAAAAAGAATAGAAAAAAAGAAAAAGAAAAAAACTAGCATTTAGAATAGCATCAAAAAATACGAAATGCTAAATACCTTTTAGAATAGCATTAAAAACATGAAATAGGGATAAATCTGACGAAGTGAAAGAGTTGTACACTGAAACCTGCAAGATACTAAGACAAATTGACCCAAATAAGTGGGAGATACATGCTGTTCATGGGTCAGAAAACTCAGTATTGTTAAAATGTCATTTCTCTCCAGATGTATCTAGAGATTCTGTGCAATTCCAGCAGGATTTTTAAGTCAGAGTTTGTTCTAAAATTTGAATTGAAGTGCAAAAGACCTGGAGTAATCAAAGTAATTAAAACAATGTTGGAGGGCTCACACTGTCTGATTTCAAGACTTAAAAAGCTACAGTTGTTAAAACAGTGTGGTGTCAGTGCATAGATAGACAAATATATTAGTGGAACAGATTGCAGAGTGCAGAAATAGACCTACACATATGTGGAGCATTAATTTTTGACAAAGGCATAAATGCAGTTGTGCAGAAAGAAGGTGGTTATTTCAGCAATTGTTGCTGAAACTATTTAGTAGGGCAGAAAGATAGGAGTCAGACCTCATACCATATTTAAAAATTAAGTCAAAATGGATCACATAGGCAAATGTAAGACCTAAAATTGGAAAGTTGCCAGAAGAAAATCTTTGTGACCTTGGGTTAGGCAGATAATTTTTGGATTTTATGCCAAAGCACAATTCATTAAAAAAGTTGATAAATTGGAGTTCATAAAAATTAAAACCTGCTCTTCAGAAGACACTGTTATAAGAATGAAAAAGACAAGGCCGGGCGCGGTGGCTCAAGCCTGTAATCCCAGCACTTTGGGAGGCCGAGACGGGCGGATCACGAGGTCAGGAGATCGAGACCATCCTGGCTAACCCGGTGAAACTCCGTCTCTACTAAAAAATACAAAAAACTAGCCGGGCGAGGTGGCGGGCGCCTGTAGTCCCAGCTACTCTGAAGGCTGAGGCAGGAGAATGGCGTAAACCCGGGAGGCGGAGCTTGCAGTGAGCTGAGATCCGGCCACTGCACTCCAGTCCGGGCGACAGAGCGAGACTCCGCCTCAAAAAAAAAAAAAAAAAAAAAAAGAATGAAAAAGACAAACCACAAACTGGAAGAAAGTCTGCAAAGCATTTATCTGATAAAAGACTACATCTAGAATATATGAAGAATTTTCAGCATTTAACAGTAAGCAACAATCCAGTTAGGAGTGGACAAGATATTCATATATGCATTTCACCAAAGGAGATAGGCAGATGTCAGATAAGCCCTTGAAAAGATGTTAATCATTAGGAAATTGCGGAGTAAAACCATAAGGAGATTCCACTACACAGCTGTTAGAGTGGCTAAAATGGAAAATATTGGCTATGCCAAATGTTGACGAGGATACAGAGCAGCTGGAACTGCTGGTGGGAATATAAGATGGTACAACCACTTTGGAAAATAGTTTGGCTGTGTGTGTGTGTGTGTGTGTGTGTGTGTGTCAAAGTCTCACTCTGTTGCCCAGGCTGGAGTGCAGTGGCACAATGTTGGCTCACTGCAAGCTCCACCTCCCTGGTTCACACCATTCTCCTGCCTCAGCCTCCCAAGTAGCTGGGACTGCAGGTTCCTGCCAGCACACCTGGCTAATTTTTTGTATTTTTTAGTAGAGATGGGGTTTCACCGTGTTAGCCAGGATGGTCTCGATCTCCTGACCTCGTGATCTGCCCGTCTCGGCCTCCCAAAGTGCTGGGATTACAGGCATGAGACCCCGCGCCTGGCCTAGTTTGGCAGCTTTTTAAACCAAACTCGAACCAACTGTATGATCTAGCCATTTAAATATTTACTCAAGAGAGCAAGAAATGTATGTTCGTGAAAATACTTTTGCCTAAATGTTCATAGCAGCCTTATCTGTAAATAGCTCAGATGTGTGGATAAACCAATTGTAGTACATCCATGTAACAGAATACTACTCAGCAATTTAAAAAAAAAACTATTGCTGTACACAACAGCATGGTTGAATCTCAAAGTGATTATGTTGAGCAAAAGAAGCCAGACTGTAAAGAGCATGCAGTATATGATTCTATTTGCACAAAACTCTAGAAAACAAAGCTAATTCATAATTACAGAAAGCAGATCAGTGGTTGCTTTAGAGCTGTTAAAGATATGTAGGGGAGGCCGGGTGCGGTGGCTCAAACATGTAATCCCAGCACTTTGGGAGGCTGAGACGGGCAGATCACGAGGTCAAGAGATCGAGACCATCCTGGCTAACACGGTGAAACCCCGTCTCTACTAAAAAAAAAATACAAAAAACTAGCTGGGCGAGGTGACGGCCGCTTGTAGTCCCAGCTACTCGGGAGGCTGAGGCAGGAGAATGGCGTAAACCCGGGAGGCAGCGCTTGCAATGAGCTGAGATCCGGCCACTGTGCTCCAGCCTGGGCCACGACAGAGCAAGACTCCATCTCAAAAAAAAAAAAAAAAAAAAAAGATATGTAGGGGAAGGGTGGCGGGGTAGAGGGAGGGGACCACAAAGGGGCATAAAGAAGCTTTTGGTGGTTTCGGTTTTGGTGGTTAAGGATGTATTCACTATTTTGACGGTTTTGTGGGCGTGTATATATATGTGTGTGTTACATTAGGTACTTTAAATATGTGGCGTTCATTGTATGTCATTTGTAACTCAACGGTGAATAAGAAAAGACTGTTCATGTACCAACTGGGGCAGGTGTGGCTTAGAAACCATAAAGCACCCAGAAAAGCCATTGGAAGGCTAGATTACAATACTTGAAATACGCTCTTGAAATTCAGTGATTATCTTTTACTCTGTGTGGGCAAGTCCACACTTGAGGATGTTAGAGAAACTGGAGTGTGCTGAGAGAGGGGTGACCAGGCCGGCATAGAAATTCAGAACTCTACTCTGAGGAACAGTTGAATGACCTGAAGATATGAGGTGCAGCCTAGGGAGAAGATTTGAGCAGGGTAGTGTTGTAGGGCAGAGTAGCTCTTAGTAAAATGTATTTGGGAGACCATATAATGTAACAAAAGGATTAGAACTGATTTTGGCAGGAGGTAGAATTCAGACCCGTGAGTGGAAATAAAACAGGAAGTCCAACTTTGTCTTGATATTAGGAAAAACAGCAAGTGGAAGTTGACTTTTTCAGAAGATAGCAAGTTTTTTGTTTCTGGAGAGGTATTGACATGGGCTAGGTGACCACTTAGTTAAGTGTTCTAGAAAGAATTCAAGCTTTGCACCTTTGACACATCCTTACATCGATATACCACCATACTTTGCAAGGCGTCTTTGTGTAGAGTCCCCCATCTTATTTTGAGATAAAATTGGTTCCGGTTTCTCGTGATCCAGATGAAGAAAGCTGTTGTTTACTAGGCTCATTACTTTGACTCATTATATTTGAGTCAAAGACAGAATTCACACCTAGCTCTGCCAAATCTGTGGTAAAATTATGCCTTTTTCCACTTTATTCATTATATCCCTGGGCTTTTTTCCATTCATTTCTTGTGATCTCATAGACAAAATGATAAATATAACATTCGAGTGTTTATTCCTTTATTTGTTGTATGTTGGTATTTGTATTTGTTTTATATGGTACACAGTTACCACATTAAGAATTATGTATGATACAAATAGATTAGTCTCTTAGGAGACTAATTCTTTTTAAAGAATTCATACAAAACTAATTTTCTTACATTTTAAAAAAGCGGTTAATCTTACCATCTTTATTTTTAGGTAACTAGGGGACAGGGGTGGGGTGGGACTTAGTCTTTCACTGCCAACAACCAAACAGATTTAGTGTGTGTGATGACTGTTTACATACTCTTTGCCCACCACATGCTGTATAAAGGAGGTATGGCTGCCTTGCTTAGCTTATAGGTAGTTCCCTTCCTCACGATGAATGCTTGTGTTCACAGGGTTGAATAGCTATATTCACTTATTTCATGAGAGGAGTAAGTTTGCTGACATATTTTAAGAGGGGGAAAGGGAGTAGCCTCTTCGTACCATGGCCATTTAACAGTGACTCATGGTTACTAAACTTGTTTACAGTAATCGTGGACACCAGAAGGTTATTAATAGACTTTTCTTAGTCCGTGATCATTCAGCTTAAGAATACGCAGACATTTTCTTTTTAGTAAAGAGGTTGGGGTGGGGGGAGGTAGAAAGCATTTATCACTGGAATTAATGTGATAATAGAATTGTTCTTATTATCAAATACTTGGCACCAACAGGTATCTGTCAGTTCACTTTTAGATTCCATTTCACATCTTGGTCTTTATTTACTTTGATACAGAACTTTCTTTTTTCAACAAGGTCATTTAATCTCTTCTTTTAGAATGAATTGATATTTCAGGCAGTAAATATAAATGGGTAAATATTTAGAGGGCTCTTGTTTAAAATGATTCTTTTGCTAAAGATTGGGTTTAAAGAAACTAAAAAAAAAAAAAAAAAAAAATTAAGCCTCACCATTCCCCCCAAATCTGAGCTCTTTGAGGCTTTTCTTTTTTTTCTTTTTTTTCTTTTTTTTTTTTTTTGAGACAGACTCTACCTCTGTTGCAAGGCTGGAGTGCAGTGGTGCGATCTCGGCTCATTGCAGCCTCCAACTCCTGGGTTCAAGTGATTCTCCTGCCTCAGCCTCCTGAGTAGCTGGGATTACAGGCATGCATTGCCATGCCCAGCTAATTTTTGTGTTTTTAGTAGAGATGGGGTTTCACCATGTTGGCCAGGATGGTATTGATCTCCTGACCTGGTGATCCCCCCACCTCGGCCTCCCAAAGTACTGGGATTACAGGCATGAGCCACCACACCTGGCCTGTTTGAGGCATTTCTTAATAATAACTAGTTTTATGTAAGTTAGAATCAATTCAGTTATGTAAACTAATGAACACAGGCATGGAAAATTTTGCTAAACAGATCCCTTCAAAATTCTTTCTAAAAAGATGACTTAACAGTAGTGTGCATCGGAATTAACGTTTCCCTCATGCATGGAGGCCTTTGTTGTCGTCTGCTGTCTTTACTTGCATCAGTATCTGTTGCAGGAGATCCCCAGTTTGATTGAATCCACAGACATTTTAGTGCTTCTCTGTGTGGGCAGATAGGCATAGGAGTCAAACCTTGTCCCCGTATATATATATATATAAAGAGTATATAATCTATTAGAGGAAATACACATGTAAGTAATATAGAGGGACTTGAGGGTGCAGATAAAATTCTATGGGAACCAAGAGGATAAAGCAGTTCCTACATCTGTCAGAGACAGATACAGAGATGACAGGTTTGAAGTGACATTTAAGCTGGTTTTTCAGGTTTTTGGCAGGCAAAGTGTAAAAGGGAACAGAATTTGAAACAACCTAAACTATGGCATGTTCAGAAAACAGTGACAAGTTCAGTGTGACTTTAAGAGGTGGAGATAAAGAGGAATGGTAGGAAGTAAGACTAGAGAAACAAGCTTTGGTGGAATGAAAAGGGCCTTATAGACAACCTAAGGGTATACTGAGGGGGAGTGCAAGAGGTCTTATGCTGTGGAAGTCTTATGTTGCCTTGCTTTGTTTTATTTTGAAATTAATCAATTCACAGGAAGTTGCAGAAATGAGTACAGGAGAGCCCGTCTACCTCTCACCATATCCCCAGTGGTAACCCCTCACATAACTATATACAATATCAAAACCAGAACATTGACATTGGTATTATCCACAGGGCTTGTTCAGATTTCACCAGCTTTACAATTTGTGTGGATGTGCATATAGCTCTATGCGATTGCATCACACTTTTGTAGCCAGCATTAACACTTATGATATAGAACTGTTTAATCAGCATCTCTATTGCTACCCCCTTATAGCCAGACCCATCCCCCCATTCCTAACCCCTGCTGTCAACCACTAATCTGCTCTCCAAGTCTATACATTTTATTACTTCAAGAATGTTAAATAAATAGAATCATATAGTGTGTAAACTTTTGAGATGGGCTTTCTTCCACTCAGCATCATTCCCGTGAGATCCACACAAGTGGTTATGAGTGTCACTAGTTCATTGCTCTGGAGAAACAAGTAGGTCATGGTTCCAAGTGCTCTTTCTCTCCCTTCACCCCCCCCCCCTTTTTTTTTTTTTTGAGATGGAGTCTCGTTCTGTCACCCAGGCTGGAGTGCAGTGGCACAATCTCAGCTCGCTGCAAGCTCTGCCTCCCAGGTTCATGCCATTCTCCTGCCTCAGCCTCCCGAGTAGCTGGGACTACAGGTGCCCGCCATCATGCCCACCTAATTTTTTGTATTTTTAGTTAAGACGGTTTCACCGTATTAGCCACGATGGTCTTGATCTCCTGACCTTGTGATCCGCCTGCCTTGGCCTCTCAAAGTGCTGGGATTGCAGGCGTGAGTCACCGCGCCCGGCTCTTCATCCACTTTTTTAGTTTTACTTTATTCTAACTAGTATATTGGAATTCTACATTGGGTAGTGGGGAAGTGTATATGAGTGTGTGCAAGAAAGATCTTTGTTTCCTTCATAGATTCTAATTTATTTTGTATCTATACAAAGTCATGTTCTAATGATATATGTTCATTCCCCAAAAAAGCAGAAAATACAAGACTATAAAGAAGAAATAAAGTTTATCCTTAATTCAGTGCCACGTGAAATGACTACTGTTAACTCAGTGGGGATTCTCATTCATACTCTAGGTTGCTGTCTCCCTCTCTCTGGGGCAGATAAGTAAATGAGTATGGGGTCATGCTACTCTGTAACCTGTTGGTTGTTTTTTTGTTTTGTTTTGTTTTGTTTTTTGTTTTTTAATTTTAAATTTTAACATCCTTTCATGTTCATATAGATCTCAAATTTTTTTTTTTTTTTTTTTTTTAATACGGAGCCTTGCTCTGTCACCCAGCCTGGAGTGCAGTGGCATAATCTCAGCTCACTGCAACTTCTGCCTCCCAGGTTCAAGCATTCTTGTGCCTCAGCCTCCCAAGTAGCTGGGATTACAGGTACCTGGCTGATTTTCATATTTTTAGTAGAGATGGAGTTTCACCATGTAGGCCAGGCTGGTCTTGAACTCCTGACCTCAAGTGATCCACCACCTTGACCTCCCAAAGTGTTGGGATTACAGGTGTGAGCCACTGCACCTGGCCCTCAATTATTTTTAAAGCCTTCCATTTCATGGGTACATCATGATTAAACTAGTTCAGTGGGATAACTTCTGATTCTTTGCTGTTGTAAGTAACACTGCATGTACTTACCTTTGTGTACTTGTCTGTTTCCATAGGGTAAATTCCTGAAAGTGTAATTCACAGGAAGTTGCAGAAATGAGTCAGAGACCTTGCACCTTTTAAAGCTCTTCAGTAACATTTTGCCAAATTGCTGTCCAGTAAAGTTGTACCAATTTATTTTCCTACCAGCAGTGTATCTAAAAGCCTTTGCCTCTGATGAGAAGGAAGAATATTTTATCCTTTTAAGATTATTTATTACTATGAAATAGAATTTTTTAGTGAGGTTTTTAATGTCTGACTTAGCCATTTCTATACTTCAGCATGTTACTGTGTTTGTCTTTAAGTGTGCTTTCTATATTGAGGTTAGTCTTGCTACTAACTACTAAAAATTGGGGACAGTGAAGAGGGTAGCCTAGTCTTGTATCTCACCAGGTACAGTCCTGTCCCTTCATCTGGGAGTAGCCTTCTTGTCACCTTATTTCTTAACATAAGGCCAGTTTGGATCTACTGAGTGCTTGGGTCCAGAGGAGGAGTATTGGTAAGGGCTGTTGAGTACTTCAGGGACATGGCATAGAATCACTAATGGGTATGTGAGCTGTCTTCTCAAGTCTTGTGAAGTTGTACTTCTGTATCACTACTTTTTATCAGCAGTTGCCTCTAGTGACAGTAAAATAGTGCACTGATAGGTACCGTGGGAATACTGAATTTAAGTCAAGAGAGTTCATACGAAACCTCCTGAGCTTTTGATGATCTCTAAAAAGGCCATTTGTACTAATGTTTCGATTACTAATTGCTTATTTTCCCACCCTGTTCGATTTTTCAATGGGAAAGCAGGCAGTGAAAAATCTCATAGTGTTAGTGCTACTTGAAGAGGTTATTACGGACTCTATCCTTAAAAATTTAAAGTCCTGTTATACGTTATTTAATAGGGATACATTCCAAAAAATTGCATCATTAGGCGATTTCTTCCAGCCTCTTGCTCCTGGGCTACAAATCTGTATAGCATGTTACTATACTGAATACTGTAGGCAGTTGGAACACAATGGCAAATATTTGTTTGTCTAAACATAGAAAAGGTACAGCAAAAATATGGTATTATATCTATGGGACCACAGTTGTCTGTGTGGTCTGCTGTTGACCAAGACGTTATGCGGCACGTGACTATAGTTAATCTATGTCCTCACCCTGGGAGGGAAAGGAGTTTAGTTTCTGATACTGTTACTAGCGAAGTGCGCATTAGGTGTGAACTTTGGGATATTGGTTACTACTGAAGTTGATCCTAACACTTAAATATTTTAATTTTGAAAATGTATTAAATGTAATTAAAGATGAAGTTGTTATCATTTGGTCATATGTGGAAGTCAGGCTCCATAGTTTAGAATTAATATGCCTGGCCCCATCGGACATAGGGACTTCACCTGTCAACTCATAGCCTTGATCTGAGAAGCTGTGCCAAGCCCCAGACTCTTTCCTCTGTGCTGTGTTCTTTTGGAGCCTCCACACTGCCACCACTTACGGCAGCTCTGTACAGCCACACAGGATGAAGCACTTCTCAGAAGCCACAAGGAAACAACTGAGAACTGAAACAAAACTCTGTACCTCCCTCCCAGAGGAGTCAGCAGTAAGGGATGATCCACATCTCTTTTTAGGCAAGTGAATGGGCTTGTTGTAAAGGGGGGCTTTTCTCTCACATCTTTCTTCTTGACCATGATCTATAAAACAGTTGGCTGCTTTTAATAAAGCAGTCTGCCCATGAAAAGTAATATGAGGCTAAGTGGTCTATAGAAATGTAGCATCCGTGTCTTGTTCAACTGAGGAAACTTCACCATGTTCAACTGAGGAAACTTCCCAGACAATTCAGTCAGTTAACAAAATCATCCAGTCATTCCATGTGTAAATTGCCATCATAAGTGCTTTCCAAAGCCCTTGAATGCGTTAGGGAGATGAGAGGTACATGTGAGAGATTATAGCACTACAAGGTCAGCAACCGAAATAAGGTCACAGCTGCTGTGGGCATCAGAGGAGGAGAGAGTCATGCGAGGGAGCAGAGTCTTCCTGGATGCAGGAGCTCTTAGAGTGGAGAGAAGGAGTGTGAGCATTCAGGCTTTTATGTTAGCTTGAGTAGAGACAGAGATGTCCAGGGTGAGAGAAGGAATGTAGATGACAGGGCAAAAGAGAATTGAAGAGACCTTTATTTGGAATTTGAGACCTTAAAGAAATGGAATGAGTCTCAGGGGTCTTCTGGTCTAGTTCCTTTAATTATTGGATGGTCCAGTAAGACCCAACAGGTTTCCATGAGGCCACACACTGGCACAATTGCACAGGGGTACATGAGTCAAAGCTAACCTCCTTTTTGTTTGGAAGCCCTTTCTGTAGTGCACAGAGAGAGCCATCAGCCTTGGAACTAAGTAGGATGCCCCTTACCTGTGAAGAAAAGGCAAAAAGATTATTGATGAACTTACCAGACTTACAAAATGGTTTAGAAGGGTACCTTTCACCCAGCCTCCCTAAATGTTAACATCTTTTATAACCACAGGGCAGTGATCAAAATCCAAAAAATAACATTGCTATAATAATACTAACTAATGCACAGGCCTTTTTCAAGTTTCATCAGTTGTCCTACTAATGTCCTTTTTCTGAACCAAAGTCTAATTTAGGATCACACATTACATTTAAAGAGTCGTAACATCTCCCTAGGTCTCCTTTAATCTGAAACAGTTCCTCAGTCTTTCTTATGACTTTTATGACCTTGGTACTTCTGAGAAATGCTAGCCAGCTATTTTGTAGGATGTCCTTTGATTTAGGTTTGGCTGATGTTTCTTCATGATTCAATGTTGATTATGCCTTTGGAAGAATACCACAGGAAGTGAAGTACCCTTTTCATTGTATCGTTTCGGGAGGCAGTAATGTCAATAGTCTCATTACTGATGATGTTCAGTAACATCATTTGGTTAAGGTGGTGTCTACTGGAAAATTACTATTTTTCCTTTTGTCATTAATAAGTATCTTGGAGCCGGGCGTAGTGGCTCATGCCTGTAATCCCAACATTTTCAGAGGCTGAGGTGGGCTGATAACTCAAGCTCAGGAGTTTGAGACCAGCCTGACCAACATGGTGAGAGCCCATTGCTACAGAAAATTTAAAACTTGACCAGACATGGTGGTGCGTACCTGTAGTCCCAGTAACTCAGGAGGCTGAGGTGGGAGGATCACTTGAGCCTGGGAGGTTAAGGCTGCAGTGAGACATAATTGCACCACTGCATTCCTTCTGGGCAACAGAGCTGGGCCTGATCTCAAAAAAAAAAAAAAAAAAACAAGTATCTTGGGGGAACTGAGCATCTCTTCTGAGTTTCTCAAGTGATTCTGAGTGTGTTGACAAATTCGAGATAGGATGCAGAAATACATCAAGATGGAGTGAAGAAGTTGAGAATGTTTTAATTAGAAAGTCTTTTGATAATATAGGAGGAGTGAAGCTAGATGTTCAGATAAAGGAGTAAAAAGAGACTAATAGCTCTTGAGGAAAGTGGAGCCGTCTTGAAATATGTGCTGCTGGGAGTTACTGGTTGGAAATCAGCCCTGTTTAAAGGATTGTTTCTGAGCTGCTTTGAAGTCAAATGGCATGGTGTATTGGTGAACCGAATGTGCACAAGTTCCATCACTTTTTCTACAGTGCTCAGAAATTTGGGAGCTCAAGTAGAGAAAGTTTTGAATAAAGCACATTTAAGATTGTGTAGGGGAGCCGAGAGACCTTGAACTGCTAGCATGAGTGGCACTGAAATGTGCAGGCTTGGCAGGACGGGGAATGTGGTCATTAAGGGGTCAGTGGATTAGGTGACATGATGATTCAGCAGCTTGAAAAGGATACAGTGTTTGGAGGAGCTGTAAGTGTGAATACCTTACTCAGTAGGTGTGAGGGGACAGACAGGGAGGTGGGAGATGCTAGAAGGATGTGGTTAGAAGGGCAGAGAACATACTGACATAATGCCTGCAGGCCAGAGATGGGGCCCTAGGCATAGTCCCTAATGCGAGCTCCTATGAGGGGAACCAAGTCAAAACTAAACAAGAACAACCAAGGTTTTGTGTTGTTTTGGTTTGGTTTGGTTTTTTGTTTTGTTTTGTTTTCTTGAAACACAGTCTCGCTCTGTCACCCAGGCTGGAGTGCAATGGCTCAATCTCGGCTCACTCTGACTCTGAGGTTCAAGGTATAAGATATTCAGCCTCCCAAGTAGCCGGGGCTACAGGCGCACACTGCTGCACCCACCTAATTTTTGTATTTTTTAGTAGAGACGGGGTTTTGCCAAGTTGGCCAGGTTGGTCTCGAACTCCTGACCTCAGGTGATCTGCCCGCCTCAGCCTCTCAAAGTGCTGGGATTACAGACCTGAGCCACCACGCCTGGCCACAACCAAGTTTTATTTGTTCTGTGTGTGGCATCTTCAGTTGGTAAATACTTGCTGAATTGCCTTCTCTTGTGAAACACTTATTAAAATTTTCTGATCATCTTTTGGTAGTATTTGGATATATTTTTCAAGCTTTTTGTTTAATCAGCTTATAATTGTCCATGGTTATTTGGTTATTTGTTAGAAATCTTTAAAATGTTGGAAGGGGGATGTCTCGTGGGGAGGGCTGAAAAAAATGGAAGAAGAAATCAATCAGTGAATACCAACATAATGATCATTTTGATCTATATAATTTATCTTATCTTTTTTTTTTCTTTTTTAAATAAAAGTAGAATGTGAATTGTAAGAAAAAATACTCAGACAAGTCTGAAATGGAGCAAGTGAAAATACTCTTCTTACTCCACCCCACAGGTAGACGACCATACTGAGTTTGGTGTGTATTCTCCCAAAGTATTTTCTCTGTGAGACCATAGGGAGTTACCTTGTAAATTGAGCACAAGGCAAATCACAACCAAATTTACCTTTGAAAACCCCTTAATTGGGCCGGGTGCGGTGGCTCACGCCTGTAATCCTAGCACTTTGGGAGGCCGAGGCAGGCAGATCACAAGGTCAGGAGATCAAGACCACGGTGAAACCCCGTCTCTACTAAAAATACAAAAAATTAGCCGGGCGCGGTGGCAGGCGCCTGTAGTCGGAGCTACTCAGGAGGCTGAGGCAGGGGAATGGCGGGAACCCGGGAGGCAGAGCTTGCAGTGAGCTGAGATCCTGCCACTGCACTCCAGCGTGGGGGACAGAGCGAGACTCCGTCTCAAAAAAGAAAACCCCTTAATTGTCCATACAGAGCAGTAAACAGAGTGTGGGCGTAGTGTAACTCAAGATTTCCAACACCGTGTTTCCTCCAACATTGAAACAGATTGCTCTTTTTTTTTTTTTTTTTTTTTTTTTGAGATGGAGTCTCACGCTGTCGCCCAGGCTGGAGTGCAGTGGCGCGATCTCAGCTCACTGCAAGCTCTGCCTCCCAGGTTCACCCCATTCTCCTGTCTTAGCCTCCTGAGTTGCTGGGACTACAGGCGCCCACCTCCATGCCCGGCTAATTTTTTGTTTGTTTGTTTGTTTGTTTTAGTAGAGACGGAGTTTCACCGTGTTAGTCGACATCTCCTGACCTCGTGATCCCCTCACCTCGGCCTCCCAAAGTGTTGGAATTACAGGCGTGAGCCACCGTGCCTGGCCCAGACTGCTCTTTCTTTAGTGGAGCACCAGATGCAGTAGTTGGCATTCACTGGGCTCAGCCTGGGGACATGTCCACACTATGAGCTGTGTGTGCACACTGAGACCCAAGCTTGGGGCATATGCTCATTAAGTGAAATGGCCAGCATTGAATCACTCCGCTAGTCTATTTCCTTGCTCACTGCTGTAACTCTTTGTTAGGGAGACATCTGCTTGTAATTCTTTAGCTGGCTTCCTTCCTTTTAACTGCTGTTATTTTTTCACATCTTAGGTGATTTATTTTTTTGCCCGTTCTTAGAGGGAAGTCTGTTCTTGTCCAATTTTTTTTGTTGTTTGTTTGTTTGTTTTGAGACAGGGTCTTGCTCTCGCTCTGCCATCCAGGCAGTGGATGGAGTGCAATAGCACTATCTGGGCTCAGTGCAACCTCTGCACCACTCCCCACTCCCACCCCCCAGGCTCAATCTATCCTCCCACCTCAGCCTCCCAAGTAGCTGGGACCATAGGCATGCACCACCATGCCTGGTGAATTTTTTGTATTTTTAGTAGAGATAGGGTCTCACCATGTTTTCCAGGCTGGTCTCACACTCCTGAGCTCAAGCCATGCACCTGCCTTGGCCTCCCAAAGTGCTGAGATTACAGGCATGAGCCACTGTGGTCTGCCTCAATTCAACATTTTTAAGGAATCCCTTGACTTTATGGTATGATAACGTCACATTTCTCTACATCCAGTTGTAATCTGGATTTTATAACCCTGTTATCAGGAATGCTGATGTTCAGCCATTCATCAATAATGTCTGAAGCATTTTAAGCAACAGCAATGTCTTAATCATATGTATATTTTAAAAAGATAATTCTAGGTGTGATGTGGAGAATGCATCCCCATTAGGCCCCCTACAATCCACAGAAACCAGTCAGTACATGATGTATTAATGTAGGCAAGCATTATGGGGAACTTTGATTTGTGTGGTGATGGTAGACAGGGGGATAAGTGGATGGATTTGGGAGTCGGTGATGAGTTAGATATTGGGGCAAGGTGAAGCAGAGGGGAGAGTCGAAGATGACTCCTGAGTTTCTGAAATGTAATAACATCATCAGTGGTGTCGTTACATGAAACAGGGAACAAGGGGGGATATCAGGCACTAGGGCGAGATCTTGAGTTCTATTTTAGATGTATTCAATTTGAGCTACCTTGAGACATTACAAGTGGAGACATTTTGAGAAGACTGCCCAGTGGTACTGATAAGGCCTGGGAGAAAAGAACTGGATTAGAGATAGGAATCTATGAGGCATCTGCATTTAACTGTTAATTAAAGCAGTGGGTGTGGATGAGATCACTTAAGAGTCTAGGGAGTAAGAAGAGGAAGCCCTCGTACCCTGCCTTGAGGGATTCCGTGTTTAAATGGCCTAGCCAAAGTGATTGAGGCAAAAAGGAGACAGAGGAGGTGCAACCAGAGAGTTAGGAGGGAAAATAAGGATGTTGGTGGGTCACAGAGGACGGGAAGAATGGTTTTCAGAGGAGGGTGTAATCAGCAGTTCCGAATCCTGTGGAAAGTTCAGGTGTAATTGTTGGGAATGAAGTTTTTGGTGTCAAGGAAAAAAAAAAAAAAGAACGCGAGAACAAATGATCTGTCAACAAGGAGAGCTTTACTTTCTGCAGAAAGGGTGCTACTCAATAGTTGTCTGGCCACGACAGCACACCGAACAAAGTAGACAGAGTTACTTATAACCTGACGTGTTTACCCTACTGCTGTGTCCAGTTTCCTTTGGCTGGGATAGGACCTCACATTTTATACTGTACCCTATTGGCTATTAGTTTAAAACTTTCTTAATTAGGTAAGGGGAACAGAACAAAGAAAAGGAAGTTGCCCAGGGCTAGTTAAGGAAGCATCTCCAAATAAGGAATGGCATCCACTGTGGGCTCCAGTGTGCCTAGTTCTGTCCAGGCATGCTGGAGCAAGCTGGGAGAGCTGATTTGGAATACACACACACACACACACACACACTAAGAGTGGATAGCAGTCTTATAGTAAGAAATTGTGACTTCATAATCTTTGAAGAAGAACTTTCCCATTTCTCACAGTAATAAAGACACAAAATTGTATTTAATGACATGCAGGTCAGTGATTAGCCAATTGGGAGTGAGTAAGAAAAAAAGACTTGGACTATAGTAAATACAGGCAAATGTTTTGAGAGGTTTCATTATGAGGTGCTGGGCAGGGGCAGGGGGGCGGGGGGCGATTGTGGAATCTAAAGAGGACCTATTTGATTTTGTCAAGTGGAGTCTTAATCAGGTTTAAAACGGATAGGAAGAAATTAGGTGAGGGGAGATTGACTCTATGAGGAGGAGATGAGGTAACAGGCGGGGTGAGTTCCTAAGAAGGCATGGGGGTGGGGAGATCCAAAAGCAGGTGAGGATTAATGTAGGTGGCGGGTGCAGTATCAGCTGGTGAGGGAATTCCTTCTGAAAGGGAATGGGGCTTTATACACAGTCCACAATGCCATTCAACTCAGAAGTACAATATATAGCTTTCTCTCTTTTTTTTTTTTTAAGACAGGATCTCGCTCTGTCACCCAGACTGGAGTGCAGTGGTGCAATCATAGCTCACTGCAGCCTCAACCTCCTGGACTCAGCCTCCTGAGTAGCTGAGACTACAGGTGCATGCCACCACATACTCAGCTAACTAACTTTTGTTTTTTTTTTTAAGAGATGGAGTCTCACCATGTTGCCCAGGCTGGTCTCAAACTCCTGGGCTCAAGTGATCCACCTGCTGCAGTCCCCCAGAGTGCTAGGATCACAGGCGTGAGCCACCACACCCAGCCATAAATAGCTTTCTAATTGTGTTCCTGCCTCTCTCCTTCCTTCCTTATTTTTGGGGGGGGGGGGGGTGGGGGGGGGAAATAGGGGGGAAGAGTTTTTTGTTTTTTGTTTTTTGTTTTTTTTTGAGACAGAGTCTCGCTCTGCCGCCCAGGCTGGAGTGCTGTGGCCGGATCTCAGCTCACTGCGAGCTCCGCCTCCCGGGTTTACGCCATTCTCCTGCCTCAGCCTCCCGAGTTGCTGGGACTGCAGGCGCCCGCCATCTCGCCCGGCTAATTTTTTGTATTTTTTTTTTTTGGTAGAGACGGGGTTTCACCGTGTTAGCCAGGATGGTCTCGATCTCCTGACCTCGTGATCCGCCCGTCTCGGCCTCCCAGAGTGCTGGGATTACAGGCTTGAGCCACTGCACCCGGCCAGGGGGAAGAGTTTTATTGAGATATAACTTACATGCCATATAGTTCACCCATTTGAAGGGTACAATTCACTGGTTTTTCGTTTATTCACAAGTATGTGTAACCATAACCGCAAGTCAATTTTAGGTCATTTTGTCACCTCACAAACCTGTACCCTTTAGTTATTCACCTCCCTTCTTTCTTATTCATCTTTCCTGTCAGAATAGAATATGGTCTGAATTCAGATTTAAAAATCATACAATGATTTCAAAGAAAAGTATAAACTGAGGTACATGAAAAATTGTTAAGAGTTTTAAAACTTTGATCTAACCAGAGAAGCAAAGGAGGCTGAGGCCTCCTACTTAAGGTCACTGGCGTAAAATCAATAGATAATGCATTCATAAAACCTATTAGGTATCAGATTCCTCCTGTCAAAGATAATTATCTGAAGAATAGAGATAATAAAATGGAGTGGAAAACGCAGTGCATGCAGATAGATTGTAAGAGAACACCTACTATTGCTAAATGATTTTTCTCTTGGCCCGGAAAAATTACATTCTGGGTTACTGAATTTGAGATTTCCAAGGCATTCCTGAGAATGAAGTAGTAACAGCAGGCTGGAAAAGGTAGACTTGGCTTAGCATTGATACTGAGTATGGTTTCATAATGGGATTATTAGGAGGATGACTTACAAGCATTTAGAAAAGAAAGTCGTAGTCAGTAGATATTAGTGTAGGCATAGTAAAAAGGTCAGACCAAATAACTTCATTTTTTTATGGTCAGGAAATAGGGAAGAAATAGTATAATTTAATTTTATCAAGGTATTAGACAGAAAAAACCTTTTGAATATAACTTGGAAATAGTTGCATATATACATGACTGAGCAACCCTGCCCCAAGATTTGTAGTAGATCATTACTGAAAGAAGCATGATGATTCAGAGACATGATGGGCTCTATTCATGCATCATTCCTTTCCAGCATTTTGGTCAGTGATTGAGGCAGGTCATGGGAGACATGCATATGAGATTTTCATATGATACCAGTGTGAGAGCAGGTAGCTAATACATTGGATGTCCATCAGAATCCAGAGTTACTGCCATAATCTTGAATGATGGGCTGATGAGATTAAATTAAATAGAAAAGTTAAAGTCTTCATTGCAGTGTAGTTCACCCCAGTTGAAGAAGAACGTTTGGAAAGACCTGTCTTTATCAAGCAGTACCTGTGAAACCAAAGACGTTTTGCTCACTGTAAGCTCTGAGTCCGTTATACAAGATAATTGCAGAACTTCTAAAAAAGTAGCCTTGGGCTGCACTAACGTTTGTAATGGAGGAGTGGTGGTTGGTGTCTTCTGCACTGCACCGTTCTGGATAGGGCTGAATGTTAGCTCTGCCTTTCTTAGGAGGTTAATCAAAGAACCTGAGGGGAGGTTTTCTGGAGATGACGACAATTTAGGGAGCCTAGGCAGGCTGCCCTCAAGAGATTTATGTGGAAGAGAAGTTAAAATATTGCCTGGTCTGCAGTATAAACCCAAGGCCAGCAGACAGTGTAATGAAGCAGTGTTTGTCTCATAAATTTGTCTAACAGATATCTGATTCTGAATTCTGCTAATCCTGCATTACTGGACACTGGAAATATTTAAGGTAAAGTCATGGGATTTGGTAGGAAGGTTAGAAGGTTACATAACTGAGTACCATGAGGCTATATGATCCTCTAAGTACTGTTGAACGCTAAGGTTTTGTGAATCTGTGCAAAGTAATCTCGTTGAAGTATATTTCTGATCATAAATGCTTCAGTTCATATGAGTTTTTATAGCCTTTATGTTATGTCTCTTTAATACTCTACTTGGGTCTCCTTTGTTGGTTTATTAACTATAAATCTTTTATTTTGTTTTTGGGTTTTTTTTTTTTTAACTGGTTGCTTTAGGGCTTACAGTATATGCCTTTAACTTACTATAGTCTATCTGCAGGAAATATACTGCCTCAGTTGTTATAAGAATCTGACAACAGTATACCTATATACCTCCATTACACCTCTTTGAGCTATTGTTGCCATTTTTGTTCTACATATACATAACCCCAGAATACATTGTTATTTTTGCTTTAAAGAGCCAGTGCTCGCTGGACGCGGTGGCTCTCGCCTGTAGTCCCAGCACTTTGGGAGTCTGAGTCAGGTGGATCACAAGGGCATGAGATTGAGACCATCCTGGCCAACATGGTGATGCCACGTCTCTACTAAAAATACAAAAATTAGCTGGGCATGGTGGCATGTGCCTGGAGTCCCAGCTACTCAGGAGGCTGAGGCAGGAGAATCGCTAGAACCTGAGAGGAGGTGGAGGTTGCAATGAGGTGAGATTCCGCCGCTGCACTCCAGCCTGGGTGACAGAGCAAGACTCCAATTCAAAAAGAAAAAAAGCTAATTCTCTTTTAAATAAAAGGGAAATTTTTGTTTAATATTTACTCACATTACTATCTTCATTGCTTTTCATTCCTTTGTGAAGAACCATTTTTCTTCAGCCATTAGAACTTTCTTAAATATTTCACAAAGTACAAGTCTCTGGTGATGAAATATTTCTGGTTTTCTGTGTCTCAGAAACTCTTTATTCTGCCTTTGTTTTTGAAAGATATTTTTGCTGGGGTATAAAATTTTAGGATAACAATTTGGTTGTGTTTTTCAGTATTTTAACAGTGTTCTTCACTATGTTTTGACTTGCATCATTCCTGTCAAGAAGTCTGTTGTCATTCTTTGATTCTTTGTCCATAATACTTTTTCCCTCTGGCTACTTTTAAGATTCTTTCTTTAGCACTGAATTTAAGCAGTTTGATTATTCTGTGCCTTGGTATTGTCTTCCTGTTTCTCATGCTTGGGATTTTTTTAATGTTTTGGCTCTAGGGAATTCAGTTTTCATTAAATTTGGAAAACATTCGTCCATTATGTTTTCAAATATTTTATCTGCCCTTCCACCTCCTTTGAGGGCTGCAGTTACACATCTGTGAGATTGCTTAAAGTTATCCCCTAGCTCACTAATGAGATGTCCCTTTTTTTCCCTAAGTTTCATTTTAGATAGATTTTAGGCTCTCTCTTTGTGTTTACTAACCTATTATCTACTGTCTAATCTGCTGTTAATCCCATCTGGTATAATTTTTGTCTTAGACCTTGTAGTTTTATTTCTAAGTGTTTCATTCAGGTGTTTTTTATGCCTTTCATTCCTCTACTTACCATGGTATATTTTTCTTAAATATATTGAATACAGTTGTAGTAACTATTTTAATGTCCTTGTTGAGTAATTCTGCCGTCTGTGCCATTTCCACAGCTGTTTCTGTGGATTAGTTATTATTAGTCATGTTTTCCGATTTTGGTCCTTTCCAGGATTTCTGTTAAGCTTTGTTGGGTAGGACCAGATCAGAGTTTGGCCTAGGATTAATTTTGTATGCCTACTGAGGCAAAATCCCCTGAGTACTTTGCTTGATGACTAGTGAATATGAGGTTTTGCATTAGGCTGGTAGGAAACAAAAGCTATTTCCAGCCCCATGTGAGCTCCAAGGTTCTGGTTCCTAGCCTTGGCTACTTTCCTTACCCACATGTGGTTATCAGTACTCAGTTGAAGACAGGAGTGGGCTCTGCAGGGCTCTGCGATGCTCTGTCTGGGCAGCTGTCTCCTCTCTGCCCTGTAAACTCTAGTCTTCTTGGCCTCCCTGGGTTGCCAGCTCTGCCCATGGAGACCACCATCTCTTCTGGCTGGCTCCCCTCCGTGTGCTGTGGCCTAGTAAAAAGGTAGGGTAATTATGAAGTTCCCCTCATTTGTTTTCCTTCTTTCAGGGATCACTGTCCTGTACTGCCTGAAGTCCAGTGTTTAAAAGTCATTGTTTTGGCCAGGCACGGTGGCTCACACCTGTAATCCCAGCACAAGTTGGGCAGATCACTTGAGCCCAGGAGTTTGAGACCAGCCTGAGCAAGATGGCAAAACCCCATCTCTACTAAAAATACAAAAATTGGCCTGGCATGGTGGCACACACCTGTGGTCCCAGTTACTCAGGAGGCTAAGGCAGGAGGATTGCGTAAATCCAGGAAGTTGAGACTGCAGTGAGCCGTGATCACACCACTGCACTCCAGGCCTGGGTGACAGCATGAGACCCTGTCTCAAAAAAAAAAAAAAAAAAGTCGTTTTTATTAGTCTTTTTCATGGGAAAAGGTAAATCTGGCCCTCCTCTCTCTTGAGCAAAAGTAGAAGCTCTTTAGTAACTTTTTAATCTATCACTAACACCTGAGCTTTGCACTCAGCCATTTTTCTGCTCTCTCCCTTATTTCCTCCACACCTTTTCTGTGATAGGACTTGTACTTTCCCTTCTCCCTTATCACTAGCTCATGCCATTCCTTATTCTCCATACTTGCTTGACAGAATCTCTTCATTATTGGGGATCAGCCCAGTTGCCTCTTTGGTGATGTTTCCCTCTCACTTGAGGAAGTGAACCTTTTCCCTGTTTTGTTTCTGCCATACATAAACATGGTTTTCAGTGTGTGGGTGTCTGTTGTGCACATGCTGGCTCCTGTGGAGTGTGCCTGTTGGTTCCCATGTGCACACATACGTAGCGCCCAGCTCCTGAGGGCGAGGATGGAGCTTGCCCACTTTGCTTCTTGTTCATAGGTCCATGGGTCTGTAATATAGAGGGGTGATTTGACAAATTTTGATGTGTTATATGTTTGTTAAAATGAATTGTTTTTTCTCCTCTTCCCCAACTCCTCTCTCTAAAATTAGGCTACAGAAGAAGTTTCCAAAAATCTGGTTGCCATGAAAGAAATTCTGTATGGCACAAACGAAAAAGAGCCGCAGACAGAAGCAGTAGCTCAACTTGCTCAAGAACTCTATAATAGTGGGCTCCTTAGCACCCTGGTAGCTGATTTACAGCTCATTGACTTTGAGGTAAGAAATCAGTTTCTTATTTTTAAAAAATAGTACCCTACACATAATTCTTTTCTGTACGTTCTCTTTTTCGGAACATTGTAAGATTATTCTTGGGCTCTTGGCTCAGGGTTATTGACCTCTGTCAACATGCCTGGGCTGCCTACCTGATTAGCAGAGCAAAGGCAGGAACCTAGGGGTGTTTCAGGCTTGGGACAGGATTCTTCCCTGTTTCATCACATTGGACATGTAGTTTCTTAGATGCTCATTATGCCCTTTCATTTAGGTTGTTTTAAAAAACAACTGCTCATTAGAGAGCACTGTAGCACTGTAGTGCTCTAATAATTCACTGGCCCTTGACTTTCAAAGAATAAACAATCTAAAGACAACTATAGAATGTTAGAATTTCAGAGGAAAATACAATCTTAGAGAACTATCCAGTTATGTCTCTTTGTTACCTGTTAATTCATTACAGCCAGAGACCATATGTGTTTTGTTTGCTTAGCACTGCTTTTAAATTTTAAATTAGTATAACATTTAAGTGACAGGACATTTAAACACAGTCTGAATTTCTGGCTTCTCTTGATTCTAGCAATATTGGATATATAGTCCTACTTGACCCTTCGGCTAGAGCAGAGTTAGCATCACAGGGCATCCACACCTGGGTTTGCTTCTCCTGTCTCAGGCCCATTTGCATCTCCTGCCCAGCCCTGGTAGGCATTTGACATTGTTGCCCAAGTTAATACAGTTGGATCATGCTATGTTAGATATTTAGTGAATTTAACAGTGAGAGTAAATGATCCTGGAGACCATCTGAATAGTCGCGATGCATATATGGTAATGAAGCGCTGTGGCTCTTTGTCATCAGTGTGCTTTGTTTTAAGCCCCAGTGTTTGTCAGCCTGAATGAGTGGATGTCTGTACAGGTGCTTGAAAGACAGGTACATGTTTCAGAGGAGAAAATGACAGACATATAGTCAGATTAAATTTTGGAAAAGGATGAGAGGGTATGGTTCATAAGTTGAGTATAATACTGATAATAAAGTAAAATTTTATTTCTGTCCTACTGTAGAGCAGATAGAACTGCAATGTTTCCATTTTATAGCTGATTTCATCTGTTTTTAATAATGTATCAAATTCCAACAGCAACAATTTTTATTTCCTCTGCAAAGTTGGGGATGTAGTGGAACATCTAGGTTCCTTCTCCTTTGTCTGCCTCCACCTGACCTGGACACTGAATTTAATATTTATGTGGAACTTTAAAGACGTCAGCTTAAAAGAAAATTGTGCCCTTAAGGCTGGTTCTTAAAGAAAGGCTGGTTCTTAGAGGTTGCCTTTACTGCTCCTGAGCTAGTGCGGGGCCCAGGATTATCTCTCTGTTTGTGCTTTAGGTATATCCTGGAAAGCCAGCATTTCACTCACTCTCTTATGGGCTTGTTAGCCTTATAACAAGTGACTGTTCAGAAATGCTACTTAGAGTCCAGTTCTCCATTTGTTGATTTCTTGTGCAGCTTTCTGATTGTAAGATTCACTGGAAGGATCCGTCTGTTTTGTACAGTAGTGTAATGAAGTTCTGATCTCTGAACTACTGTATCATGTGATTCTTAGTACCTTCATTATTAATCTATATAAAGTTTTCCCTAAATAGGCCTCATTTAATTGGAAGATAGGTCTACTTTCCATCAAAGCCCAGTTTCATACAGAATTCTTCCATTTTTAATATGGCGGCAGAGTATATTTTCCTCTCCTTCCATCACTATAAAAGGAAAGCACATATACTGTTCCCAATGTAAGCATCTTATTTGAAGCTGCTTGTTCCATTTGGGTGGAATTCAGATCCCTTAGATTGTTAACATATTGCAGGGTTTTGTTTCTCATATCAGAGTCAGCATGATCCTGAGACTTAGAAATTGTTGAAATTATATGTGGAATATAGTCAGCCCATTGTTGTTTTTGTCAACACATTGTTCATGTTAAAAATAGTACACTAGTAAACTTAGAATATAGAATTACAAATGAAGAGATAATTTAATGTCTATGAATGTGTTAAAGTCAGATACTCGGTCGTAACAGTAAGTACAATGGCCTTATTCGAGTTCATTTGGGAGGGTGAATGGGCATTTTAATGTTTAGTCAGGAAAATATGTTAATGATTGTATTCCTAATAGGGCAAAAAAGACGTGGCTCAAATTTTCAACAATATTCTCAGAAGACAAATTGGTACAAGAACTCCTACTGTTGAATACATCTGCACCCAACAGAATATTTTGTTCATGTTATTGAAAGGGTATGTACAATGTAATAACATTTGTATTCTCAGTTGAACATAAAGGAAAGGTTGCCTTGGGAAAAAACAGGATGCTGAATGTGGGAGGCATTTTCTCTGTAGTGAAGATTATTTTTTCATAGATTTTGAACACCTCTCCCTCCTTGAAATTCAACCTGTGAGCAAAATTGAATTTGAAAATGCCCTACAGGTGGGAGTTTAAAATTAGGTGAATTCTGAGCTTTTAAATTCGCAAATCCAGCATGACTGAAGGAAAAAATAGCAATTCTCTGTGGTCTTATTTCTGTTTTCTAGGACTTAAAAAAGTTGGATTTACGGCGACATAATATGCACGCCGTAAGGCAGTAAAAGCTGCCTCTTAAATGGAGCATGGATTATCTACAGCTTTACTTTGTTGAGTCAGCAAAGTACATGTTTATGAAGTAGTGCCCTTTGATTTTTACCTCTCTGTGTCCACTTACTAATCCATATAATTTGGTATTTCACAGTGCATCTTCCTGAAATTACTACTGGTCTAAGCAGACATTAATGTTTGGGGGTAGTCTTGTCAGTTTAAAAGAAAAAAAAAAAAAAGCCTAAAAACCGAACCATAGAACCAAATGCCCTTCTCCCTCATCCCTGAGCCTCATTGACTGGCAAGGTAATGTCCTGCTGTTTCACACCAGAGTTGTGTGCCAGCCCCGGGTATGGTGTGCATCTGTTTGTCCCAGCTTTGGTGGTGGTCTGTTCTATTAAGTTGGTGGGCAGGCATGTTCCTGGCATGGCTGTTGGTGTAAATCAGCTTGCTCTACTCCTCCTTGCCTCAGTCTGATTCACATCTCTGCGGTTTAACACTTCCCCCAAGTTCAAACTTGTTTAGACAAAGTGTGAGTCAGTGCCTGTGTTGCACGCCAGCATTCTGTTTCCCTCTTTCTATTTCTAACCATCTGTGTTACTTCTTCAGATTTTGGGATACAGAACTTTTGGCATCTGATTTTTTGTTGTATCAATTCAGAGTTGTATGTATAAACATGCAGTGAGTAGTGTGAAATTTTGGTGATCTTAGAGCAGCCTTCAGGTGCCTTTGTATGTTTTTAAAGCCCGTATTTCCTTTTCCATAGAAACCAAGGATTATTAAAATCAATACATTAGTTAACTCTGCTGACATTTTTCACTTCAGAGTAATCAGAGGCATGATATGAATATTGTTAAATGGCCTGTAAAGAAAGACTTTTGAGATACAGTTTATAGTTTAGAGCTCTCACCTCTGCTGGCCAGAGCAGACACTTCCAGCCAGGAAGTACCATGGAGAATGCAACTGGTGGATCCACCAGAAGCCCCTGCCCACCTCCTTTGTTGTGAAAAATGTACATATAACACTTACCAGTTCCTACCTTAAACCCAGCTTCAACAGTTATGAAAGTTCTGTCATTCTTGTTCCTCTAGTCGTTGTCCCCTTTTTCCTCTGACACATGACATCACCTCAGTATGCATCCCTAGTACATAGTACAAAACACAGTATAACACAGTTACGATACCATTTGCCAACCTGATGTCTAATGCCCGATTTGCAGATTTCCTCAATTTTCACAAAAATGGCATTTTACAGTTAGTTTATTTCATATTACTTCCAGGCCAGACATGGTGGCTCACGCCTGTAATATCAGCATTTGGGAGGCCAAGGCAGGTGGATCACTTGAGTCCAAGAATTTGAGACCAGCCTGGGCAACATGGTGAAACCCCACTCTACTAAAAATACAAAAATTAGCCTGGTGTGGTGGCGCACACCTGTAATCCCAGCTACTTGGGAAGCTGAGGCACAAGAATAGGAGGTGGAGGTTGCGGTGAGCCGAGATTGTACCACTGTGCTTTAGCCTGGGTGACAGAGCAAGACTTGGTCTCCAAAAAAAAAAAAAAAAGTTCCAAACAAGGTCCACAAACTGAATTTGGTTAATGTAACTCTGAGTTCTCTTTTAATCTGTAATAGTTAATATTATGCCATTTCTTTGTTGAAGCCTGGATTGTTGGTTGGTTTTGTAGAAAAATCATGTATTTTAGACTTGGCATTCCTGTTGCTTCTGTAACATGTTCCACTATCCACTATTGATTTAAGTGGTGGATAGTTAGATCTGGCTTTTTTAAAATTAGATTCAGATTCACTTTGAGGGGGACAGAAGTTCATGGATGGTGCTATGTGCTTCATATTGGGTGGCACTGGTTATCCCACTTCTGTGATGTTGGGATTGACCAGTGGATGCAGGTGTTCTCAGTCTGTCATCTGTCCATTACAGAATTCTCATTGACCTTTCTCCTCCTGGTTTTAGTTTCCATTGAGAATCATTGCCTAGATTCAGAATGGCAGTTTCCTGATTCTCTTATTTCTTCTTCATATAATTAAATTGTTTTTATAAAGAAGAACCCTTCCTCCTTGATGACTTAGTTATCCCAAAATAGTCTCATTTTTTTAGTATAATCAGGTATTATTTTTTAGTATAATCAGTTGGTGACCTGGCCACTTCCTTAGATAAGTATTGAGTTGTTTTAAGGATCATTATATACTCAAGTTTTTGTCTTTTTAAAAATTACATTTGATATGTCTCAATCGATTCCAGTCATTACTTTCTTGTGTCCAAATTGCTCCATCTTTGGCCCTTGGGAGCTCCTTCAAGTTGGCTTCTGTGTTCTTTTGACAAGACCCCATCAATCTGTGATAGCTTCCTTGCTTTCTGGCGTAGGATGACCATCTTGCTCGTTTTGTACCAGTCCTGCCAGACCTGAAAACAGCCATTTCTTCAAGGAACACTGTGAACTGCATTTTAAGATTTTTGTGCCTTTGTTGATTAATTTAAACTGCTTCCATACAGTGTGATTATCTTCTTAGGCTGTAAGTACTTCTATGGTAGATGTTTATTTGGGGGGCCATGTTGCTAATATTAGCATGCATTTGAAGTCTTATTGCTGGTGTTAGACTACATTTGGAGGCGATTTTTTTTACTGGCAATTTACATGTTAATATGCTGTTCACTCTAGTGCTCACAGGTTATACGGCATAACTGTTTGCCTTGTACTTGTTTATGGTTTAGTCATTTAGACAAGCTTGACAAGCCTCCATCAAAACCTGCTCAACTTGTTGTACCAAACTGTCTTACCCTTGTCCTTCCTGCCTACTAAAGTTCAGCAAAGATGAATTGTATGATCAGCGATTTTGTGAGCAGATATTTCTATCAAGTAAGAGCCAGTCAGCATTCTAGCTGCATGCCTCCACTGATGCCAAGGAGTGTGGTTTTATCTTGTTGAGGATCTATGATGTGTAAGAGGACACCACTACTAGATAACAAATGAGTACTACAGGATTTCAGAGGATAAAATGTGGTTTGAGTTAATAAGGCAAGGATTGATAAAAGGATAGGACTTAAGATGGGAGTTCCTAGTAGTTTAGAATTTACATAGGCAGAAAAGAGAAGGCATCCTAATGGCATATGACTGGGAACAAAGGTATAGGGGCAGGAATGAACATAACATGATTGGCAGCAGTAAGGAGAGAATTTGAAAGTTGTATGGCGGGGTGGGAGGTGACATTGTGCTATAACAGGAGATCTAATGAGGGGAAGACTAGACAGTTAAGTCCAGAAGTTTGTGTTTATTTGATTAGCTAGAAGAAATAATTTTAAGCTCCCAAGCTGGAAATGCTGTTGATACACTTGTGTGTTGGGTAGATTTATTATGACAGAGCTTGAAGAAAGATGCTGGCTAGGAAGCATTTGCAATTGTCCGGGTATGAATTAATGTAGCAGTGGGAATGGATAAAAAGAAATGAAACTAAGATAATCAGAGAAATATTTTTTAAAGCCTTTGAAGGCTTTCAAAGCCTAACATTGAAGGTGGAAGATTTGGAGTAAAGAAGGAAAGGTTTAGAACTGGGATGTCCAATATAGTAGCTACTAACCACATGTAATTAATTGAAATTAAATAATATTTACGATTCAACCCCACAGTCACACTAGACAAATTTCAGGTGGTCAGTAGCTGTATATGGCCAGTCTCTCCATAAGGAACAGCACAGATACAGAACATGGAAATTTCTGTTAAACCTGGTTTAGAACTGGGTGACTGAAACAAAATAATGATGCCAAATTATAGAAATGAGGAAGCAGGCGGGGTGGGGGTGATTTCATGGAGGGGGATGAGATTTGATTTGAGATACTTTGAGTTTATGGTAGCCCTTTTACGGAGGTTGTCCAGAGGCAACAGAAAGTGCCTAATTCAGGAGTAGAGATGGAGGTGGGGTTAGTAGTCGTGGTGGGAGCCATGAGATTGTATGGGCTTTCATTAGCAGGTTGTAGGCTACAGGTAAAGACCTCAGCCAGGCAAGAAATAGGAACAGTCAGAGAGATAGAAAGGAGAGAACCGTGAAATGTTTTATTTTGGTTTGGTTTTTTACAGCCTGTCAGGACTCTTGAGTAGAAGACTCTATTTAACCAAAAGGGAATCTTTACTGGCCTGTTATTTATTTCGCTAGTGTGTTGGGAAATGGAATATGACTACAAGAAACTAGAGGAGAATGTGAGGTGGAAAGAAAGCCAGTGCATGCAGCTTGAGAGGAAGTAGAAGAGAGCGATGTGTTTGAGGGGGCGGAAGAGGCCAGTCAGAGGGCTTGTGCACATCTGAAGGGGAAATGCCTCTTGCTTGGCTGAGAGGTGTCTCTCTAATGACAGGGAAGGAAAAGCCAGAGACATGGGGATGAGCATAGGGAGGGCTATGTGCGGAGAGCTGACGAGGGGGGGCCACCTGCTCCGTCGCCCCTGGGCTCTCTGATGGGGACACTTTGTGAAGTCCTCAGGAGGAGGCTTATCAGCTTGGTAGTGTTTACATGTGGCTGAGAGTCTCCAAGTACTATCTTGAGTATTGAATTAAAACAACAAGGTATAAATTCTATATATTTATAGACCCATTTAGAGACTCAGAATTTGGGGAAATACTTTGTCTTCTGTGTTTTGATTTAGCTTTTGGTTTTTCTGAGTGTCAAGAGCACCATCTGTAAAAGCTAACCCCTGTATAGAGTTATGGTATGACCCGAAATACTTCTCTTGAAATCTTTCAGCTTAAGTAATGAACCTTTAGTCACACAGTCACTCGTATGGCTTTTTTTCTTTGGTTTAAGGCGGTCATCACCAACTAGTGTGTGTTTCCACTCTGGAGTTAGTTTACCTGAGCACATGCTCTACAGAAATACCTTCTGTAATCTGCGATGGTCATTTAGTTAGGATACATGTCCGAAAACTTTCTGCCCTAAAAGTTTGAACTGTTCAGTGTTGGAGTTTTGAAAGAGCAATCATGTTTGGTTTTTGTGTTTGGTTTTTTGTTTTTGCAGGTATGAATCTCCAGAAATAGCTCTAAATTGTGGAATAATGTTAAGAGAATGCATCAGACATGAACCACTTGCAAAAATCATTTTGTGGTCGGAACAGTTTTATGATTTCTTCAGATATGTCGAAATGTCAACATTTGACATAGCTTCAGATGCATTTGCCACATTCAAGGTAACATAAAAACTGTAGAATTCTAAATATGCTTGAAAGTCAGATTAACAGGTGTGCTGTTTTTCTAAACCTTTGTTGCCTTCCTAAAGCTACACGTGGCTGCCCTCTAGTGGGAAGAGAAAGATACATTTTATATGTGTCTGTGTGATAGAGGTATATGCAGTAAAGTCACAGCTTTAAAAGGGTGGAAAAGTTGGATCCTAAAATATATCTAAAAGACAAAAGTCCTGTGTGGTCAACATTTTACTTTGCTGTTAAATTATAATTAAGTATGATATACTGTACAGCATATGTAACAACCAGATTTTCTCCTGTGTTGGAACATTGTGTAGCAGTTTCTTTGGTTAAGCACCAGATGAAGTAGTTGGCTTCTGTTCAGGTTTATGTTAATTTGGAATATACATTTCATGAAATATTAGGACCACATTCAGGACAGAGATACATTGTAGATAGGCCTGAGGAAACAGTGGATTCACCTCTCCCATCTCCTGCTCACACTGGATCATGTCTATTAAATGTAGTACATGGACAGAATCACCTACACTATTCAAATCATAATGTATATTCCCTGCTCCCCCATCTGCCTTTCCTCCCTTGGTGTATATTTGTATAAATTAAATACACACATGATGTGATAGCACTGTACAACGTGTAGATTCTTGTTTTGAGTTACAAGGTTCTGTGCTGTTTACAATCTATGAATAAAACAGGAGTCTTTTACAATGAGAGCAAGCCTTTGTAGATTACATTCCCTTATATAAGTTGCCTAACCTTATGAGTAAATATTTAGAGCTATTTTAATATAAACCAGTACTTGCCAGGCGCAGTGGGTCATGCCTGTAATCCCAGTACTTTAGGAGCCTGAGGCGGGGGGATCACCTGAGGTCAGGAGTTCGAGACCAGTCTGACCAACATGGAGAAACCCCATCTCTACTAAGAATACAAAATTAGCCGGGCGTGGTATCGCATGTCTATAACCCCAGCTACTCGGGAGGCTGAGGCAGGAGAATCACTTGAAACCGGGAGGCGGAGGTTGTGGTGAGCCAAGAATCACGCCATTGCACCCCTGCCTGAGCAACAACAGTGAAACTCCATCTCGAAAACAACAACAACAAAAATACATATATATATATATGTATGTGTGTATATATACATACACCAAAGAATATACACACACACGCACACACACACCCACCAGTATTTAGCATACTGATATGCAGACAACCATGCTCAGAAACCATGAACACTATTACAGTGAGAAGTGGCCACCTTTCTTGGAGGGTTCAGTTTCATGATTTTGAAGAGCCCCTGAAGTAATGAGAACACACTTTGGTCTCTGGGTGAAATATGTCCCACCTCAGTGAATGAATGCCCTAAAGATAGGATGAAACCTGGGGACCTGATCATTAGGATTTTACCTTGAATGAGAATCAGGTGATAGTATGAGAGGTCCCCAGGGATTTATTGAATGAGAATCAGGTCATAGTGTGAGAGGTCCCCAGGAATTTATTTCCCAAAACTCTTAAAAGAGGGAGTCCAGAGCCTCAGGTGAGGCCCCAGATACTTGTATGTAAGTCTACAAAGCAAAACAAAATGAATTTGAGATTATAACATAGAGTGGTCACTATGGTGTCTTAGGTGTCACCACAGTTGGTGGGCTAGGACTCATGCTTATAATGCATCAGTGGAAGGTTATGCCTCATTCAGAAGCAGCAGACCCACCATGAAGGGCAGTGTAGCAGCACCATGTGTCAAGGAGAGATACCCCTGTGTGGAAGGACAGCCAGGAGCCTGAGGGTGGCAGCACTCTGGGCACATGAAAGTGAGGGAAGAGGATTGAGCGGCAGTGGTGTGGGAGAATGCAGCAAGATGCCTGACCCTGTCAGGATGTGAATGACATGCTTCTGGCACAGATGGCAAAGGTGGCTCAGAGGTGAGAGAGATGTGCTGACTACATGCTGGAAATGGGATTTGCAGTGAGTCTTGTCTGGCCTGGCTGATAATTTCATTTCAGTTAGGGCTACTTCTTTTGATAATTCTCACCAAGGAGAAAATGGCAGTGAGGGATCACTATGGGTAAAGCAGCCCTCTCAGGTCATGGTGGCCAGAGAGGGAGACTGGGCAGCCAGGCGGGTCGCCCCTACTTGATAAAGAGGAAGCTTCATAAAACAAGGTAGTGTCTTAAGGGTGAGCTCTGGAAGAGAGAGCACTGGGGAGCCAGCCTGGACTATGCATCTCAGGTGCTCTTGATTGCATGGAAAGGAAGGAGCTGAGAGGAGAGGCCCCCAAAAAGAGGGTTCTCCAAGAAACAAAATTAAGCAGAGTCTACAGCCAACATATCACATGAAAGAGAGGACAGACCTCCCATTGTAATCTCAGGGTGGCTAAACTAGCAGACAGGTGAAAATCACCTTCCTACTCCTCCCTGAAAGAAACTCCAGTCAGGGAAGAAAGGAAGACCAGCAGGAACAGCCTCACAGCTGTACACCAGAGACGCTGACGAGGGACACGGAGCTGCTCCTCTCCTGCCTTGCTGCTAGTCTCCTCTTTGCAGAGAATATTTTTATAATGGAAAAGAAGAATAGATCTATGGTTCATGCTTTCCTTTGAGAATGTGGCAAGAGCGCACTCCCGGGAAACATGCTCTATACACAAAAATTTCCAAACACATGTGGCTCGTCCATAGCTCTGGAACAGGTGCTGAGTCTTAAAAGGAAATTAAAACTGCTCTAGGCCAGGCACGGTGGCTCACACCTGTAATGCCAGCACTTTGGGAGGCTGAGGTGGGCGGATCACCTGAGGTCAGGAGTTCAAGACCAGCCTGGCCAACATGATGAAACCCCATCTCTACTAAAAATACAAAAATTAGTTGTGGTGGCGTGTGCCTATAGTCTCAGCTAGTCAGGAGGCTGAGGCATAAGAATCCCTTGAGCCCGGGAGGCAGAGGTTGCAGTGAGTCGAGATCACACCACTGCATTCCACCCTGCGTGACAGAGTGAGACTCCGTTAAAAAAAAAAAAAAAAAAAAAAAAAAATGCTCTAAATACGTCCAAAACTCATAGCTTGAATAAATGGATACTCAGTAAACCAGATGGCCAAATATTTGTTGATTTTTTTTTTCTTTTTTGAGGAATTAAGGAGATGGGGAGGGGCATTAGAAAGCCAAAAATATGTTTCCGATGTTCTAGAATAAAAGAAGGTAGCTTCCCCAAACTGCGCCCGTATAACGTTCTAGAAAGTATTTCTAAAGAGATGGTTTCTGCCACTCAAAACCGCACAACTACATGGAAACTGAACAGCCTGCTCCTGAATGACTGCTGGGTAAATAACAAAATGAAGGCAGAAATAAAGATGTTCTTTGAAACCAATGAGAACAAAGACACAACGTACCAGAATCTCTGGGACACATTTAAAGCAGTGTGTAGAGGGAAATTTATAGCACTAAATGCCCACAAGAGAAAGCAGGAAAGATCTAAAATTGACACTGTAACATCACAATTAAAAGAACTAAAGAAGCAAGAGCAAACACATTCAAAAGCTAGCAGAAGGCAAGAAATAACTAAGATCACAGCAGAATTGAAGGAGATAGAGACACAGAAAACCCTTCAAAAAATCAGTGAATCCAGGAGCTGGTTTTTTGAAAAGATCAACAAAATGGATAGACCGCTAGCAAGACTAATAAGAAAAGAGAGAAGAATCAAATAAACACAATAAAAAAGATAACGGGGAGATCACCACTGATCGCACAGAAATACAAACTACCATCAGAGAATACTATAAACACCTCTACACAAATAAACTAGAAAATCTAGAAGAAATGGATAAATTCCTGGACACATACACCCTCCCAACACTAAACCAGGAAGAAGTTGAATCACTGAATAGACCAATAACAGGCTCTGAAATTGAGGCAATAATTAATAGCCTATCAACCAAAAAAGTTCAGGACCAGATGGATTCACAGCCGAATTTTACCAGAGGTACAAAGAGGAGCTGATACCGTTCCTTCTGAAACTGTCCTATCAATAGAAAAAGAGGGAATCTTCCCTAACTCATTTTATGAGGCCACCTGATACCAAAGCCTGGTAGAGACATAACAGAAAAAGAGAATTTTAGACCAATATCCCTCATGAACATTGCAAAAATTCTCAATGAAATACTGGCAAACTGAATCCAGCAACACATCAAAAAGCTTATCCACCAAGATCGAGTTGGCTTCATCCCTGGGATGGAAGGCTGGTTCAACATACGCAAATCAATAAACGTAATCCATCACATAAACAGAACCAAAGACAAAAAACACATGATTATCTCAATAGATGCAGAAAAGACCTTTGACAAAATTCAACAGCCTTTCATGCTAAAAACCCTCAATAAAGTAGGTATTGATGGAATGTATCCCAAAATAATAAGAGCTATTTATGACAAACCCACAGCCAGTATCATACTGAATGGGCAAAAACTGGAAGCATTTCCTTTGAAAAGTGGCACAAGACAGGGATGCTCGCTTTCACCACTTCTATTCAACATAGTGTTGGAAGTTCTGGCCAGGGCAATCAGGCAAGAGAAAGAAAGAAAGGATATTCAGTTAGGAAAAGAGGAAGTCAAATTGTCCCTGTTTGCAGATGACATATTTAGAAAACCCCATTGTCTCAGCCCAAAATCTCCTTAAGCTGATAAGCAACTTCATCAGAGTCTCAGGATACAAAATCAATGTGCAGAAATCACAAGCATTCTTATACACCAGTGGCAAACAGCCAATGGAACTCCCATTCACAATTGCTACAAAGAGAATAAAATACCTAAGAATTCAACTTAAAGGGATGTGAAGGACCTCTTTAAGGAGAACTACAAACCACTGCTCAATGAAATAAAAGAGGACACAAAAGGAAGAACATTCCATGCTCATGGATAGGAAAAATGAATATCATGAAAATGGCCATACTGCCCAAGGTAATTTATCGATTCACTGCCATCCCTGAAGCTGCCAATGACTTTCTTCACAGAATTGGAAAAAACTACTTTAAAGTTCATATGGAACCAAAAAAGAGCCTGCATTGCCAAGACAATCCTAAGCCCAAAGAACAAAGTTGGAGACATCATGCTACCTGACTTCAAACTATACTACAAGGCTGCAGTAACCAAAACAGCATGGCACTGATACCAAAACAGAGATATAGACCAGTGGAACAGAGCAGAGGCCTCAAATAATACCACACACCTACAACCATCTGATCTTTGACAAACCTGACAAAAACAAGAAATGGGGGAAAGGATTCCCTATTTAATAAATGGTGCTGGGAAAACTGGCTAGCCATGTGTAGAAAGCAGAAACTGGATCACTTCCTTACACTTCATACAAAAATTAATTCAAGATGGATTAAAGACTTAAATGTTAGACCTAAAACCATAAAAACCCTAGAAGACAACCTAGGCAATACCATTCAGGACATAGGCATGGGCAAGGACTTCATGACTAAAACACCAAAAACAATGGCAACAAAAGCCAAAATAGACAAATAGGATCTAATTAAACTAAAGAGCTTCTGCACAGTAAAAGAAACTACCATCAGAGTGAACAGGCAACCTACAGAATGGGAGAAAATGTTTGCAATCTATCCATTTGACAAAAGGCTAATATCCAGGATCTGCAAAGAACTTAAACACATTTACAAGAAAAAAATCAACCCCATCAAAAAGTGGGCAAATGATATGAACAGACACTTTTCAAAAGAAGACATTTGTGCAGCCAACAGACACATGAAAAAATGCTCATCTCTGGTCATCAGAGAAATGCAAACCAAAACCACAGTGAGATGCCATCTCACACCAGTTAGGCAGTCATTAAAAAGTCAGGAAACCACAGGTACTGGAGAGGATGTGGCAAAATAGGAACACTTTTACACTGTTGGTGGGAGTGTAAACTAGTTCAGCCATTGTGGAAGACAGTGTGGCGATTCCTCAAGGCTCTAGAAATAGAAGTACCATTTGACCCAGTGATCCCATTACTGGGTATATACCCAAGGGATTATAAATCATGCTATTATAAAGATACATGCACATGTATGTTTATTGTGGCACTCTTCACAATAGCAAAGACTTGGAACCAACCCAAATGTCCACCAGTGATAGACTGGATTAACAAAATGTGGCACATATACACCATGGAATACTATGCAGCCATAAAAAAGGATGCGTTCGTGTCCTTTGTAGCGACATGGATAAAGCTTGATCGCAAGGACAGAAAACCAAACACCACGTGTTCTCACTCACAGGTGCAAATTGAACAATGAGAACCCTTGGACACAAGGCGGGGAACATCACACACCAGGGCCTGTCGTGGGGTGGGGCATTAGGAGAAATACCTAACGTAAATGATGAGTTAATGGGTGCAGCAAACCAACATGACACATGTATACATATGTAACAAACCTGCGAGTTGTGCACATGTACCCTAGAACTTAAAGTATAATCAAAAAAAAAAGATGGCTTCTGAGCATTTTGGAAACTACCCACGGCCATCGTGGATTCACTAAGTGGAAGTTCAGTCATATTGATCTCATAGGTACTGGTGGATTGGGGGAGTAAAAGGGCGTGGCTGCCTGGGTTCACACCAGCTCTGCTGCTGATTTAACCTCCAATCTCTTCATCTGTTCAGATGCAGGTAATAACATGACCATATCATCATATCAGTTGTTACGCCTTCACACAGTGTCTGTGCAATAAACATTAGCTGTTAGAATTACTCCTTCATCACAATAAAGGATATGCTAGATGTTGTATAATTCTACAAATCTGTTTTCATGGAAACAGTAAAAAAGCTGAGCTAGATGGAGTTTCAGTATAGTGATTCACAACCAGTTGTATGTTATACACTACTGGCAAGTAAATTGCCGTCACCCTGCAGAGAAACTTCTAGTGAATTTCCACAGGGCTTTCCCCACCCAGCTGAACGTTTTTATTAGTGACTGAAATAAAGGGTGACGAGGCATACTTATCAAATGTGTAGATGTTAGCCATGAAGGTAAGGACAGCAGATAACAGAGGATCCCAAAACTTAGAAAGGTCAGACAGACCAGAATATAGCAGGATGAAGTTAAATGCAGATAACTGAGGTCTTCCACTTGATTCAACTGTATAAAATATGGAATGGAGGAATAACAATAGTTAATATGAAATGAGATACTCAGTATAATAATTACTAGAATGTAGATAATTTCATATCATACTCAACCCTAGGAAGGAAGTGTTGTTATTACTGACTTTACAGATGAGGAAAGTGAAGCCTAGAGATTTTGACTGAAATCAGACAATAAATGGGGAAGTCAGACTTTGGACCCAGGCAGGCAGGCTACCAGAGCCCACTTTGAGTAAACAATTTTGAATACCTCCAATACAATTAAGCAGTACGATAATGTGTCCCCCAGAGCTCCATGTGACCAGGTAGTATGTAACCTAAGGAGCTAACTGATAGTCTCACTCCGGTATGAGCTTATCAGGTAACAACACATAAATGTGTTCCATTCCAGGCGCTACACTTTAAGAGGCACATAGACAAATAGATGACTTTCAGAAGACAGTAGATGGTGAGGGGGACTCAGAACCCTGTCATTCGAGGAGTGGTTAAAGGAACTGGACGTATTTAGCCTGGAGAAGAGAAGACTCGGTAGGGACCTGCCATGAGAGCACTACTTGTATTTGAAGTGGGGTCCCATAGGAAATGGACAAAACATGCATCTGTCGGCTCTGATGGTTCCTGGAAAGTCCTTGGGGATAGGTCTGACCCTAGCACAGGAAGAACTCTCTCACTGTAAGAGCTCCAGCGGTGAACCACACACCTGGGAGAATTGAGTTCCTTGTCCTTAGACATAATCAAACATCAAGTAGGAAATGGGGCCAAATGGTTTGCCAAGATGAATGTGAAAATAAGCCCCCTGGATTAGCAGAATTTCTTCAAGGATCCCAGGGCTGTCTTAGTCACATGATGTTTCGGCCCAAACTCAAGCTTTTAGGAAGCTTTTAAATTCAGCCCACCCTAAAAGTTGGCTGCTCAGTCTGCTGGACTTGGGAAATGATCCATAGTCTTTCTTCCATTATACAAGGGTCTGGCATAGACTGGAATTCAGATAGATGGAAGATCAGGAATCCTTTTATTCTTACCTCTGCTGACTGACCTTGCAACTCTGCTGTTCTGGGGTCACATGCACCCTAAACTTTGCAGGTCTGCATGCCCTTTGCCCATTATGTTCTATTCTGTTGGTCTACACACAGCCCCTCCCACCCACACTCACACCAGTTTGAGCTGTCCAAAGTTTTTGGCTGCAGTCACTAGGCTAAGGTTCCTTCTCATCTCGCGGTAAATAGAGGCACTGCTGATTGTCCTCATCTCCTCCTTTTCCCAGCTTAGTATTCACCTTTTTCTCTGTGCTGGCTGGCTCTTAACAGTTGCTCTTTTCCTACTAGTGTTTTACCCCCCCAACCGCCTCCCCAAGCCTTTGAATGACCCTTTTTAACAAAGGGTTTTCATCCTGTTACGTACTGGGTCCAACTGCTGCTTGGGCAGACTCTGAGTGCCCCTTGCAGTGTCTCCTACCCCAAAGCCATTGAGATTTGATTTCTGGTTGGCAGCAGTTTCCTGAGTTTCCAGGTGATAACACATAGAATCTCCCCTACATGGGAAGATGGTAGAGGTCCCCCTTTGCATGGCCCATCTGTGAGCCTCTGGCTCCTTTTGAGATACCTTGCAGAGTGAATACTTGCTTCGGTAAAAATGTGTTGTGCAACTAATAACACCTAGAGGGCCTTTGCTTTATAGAGTAGATACTGTCTTCCTACCTGTTCCTAAGAATCCAACCCCAGTTGAGAGCCAGTGTCTCTCAGGACCCTCCTGCTTGGCATTCTCTTCATTATGTTATGACAGAACAGTGAGCAGCAGGTTCCTTCTGCTGTACTTCCTCACACTGGCCTCCAGAACGATTTAGTCGCAAAAAGGTAGAAGCAACACTGTCTGACAGGGATCCTGACACATGAATTCCTAAGTTAACATACTCATTTGTTATTCACCAAGATTGTCAGTGCCTGCTCTGTGCCAGGCACTTATGGTTATGTTATGTCATGTCATGTTATTTGAGATGAAAGTTTCACTCTTGTTGCCCAGGCTGGAGTGCAGTGGTGTGATCTCGGCTCACTGCAGCTTCTGCCTCCTGGATTCAAGCGATTTTCCTGCCTCAGCCTCCTGAGTAACTGGGATTACAGGCATGCACCACCACACCCAGCTACGTTTTTGTATTTAGTAGAGATGGGATTTCACCATGTTAGGCTGGTCTCGAACTCCTGACCTCAGGTGATCCACCCACCTCAGCCAGGCGCACTATTCTTTAGGTGTGGGAGATTCAGCAGTGAACCCTACAGACAGGCATTGCCTTGTGGCACCTCCACAAGCAGGACACCAGCCATAAACACACCGCAATAGCATGTTAAATGGTGCTGTCCATACTTGATACATTCTCCTCATGTTCCTCTCTCCTTTGCATCTGTGACCCCATGGACCACAGTAGGAAGATAATAGAAATTTTCTTACCACTTTCCTCTTCTTTACCTGGAGGGGAAACATTGTAACACTTCTTGCCAAACTCAAGGGTACTCAGAATAAACCCCACGTTTTCTAATATGTCCTGTTGAATCCTCAAGGAGGATTTGGGAAAAATTGGGTAGGTCCTTCCTGGGCATCCCTGTGATAATCAGGAAATACAACACATACCCTATCCAGCAGTTTGAACAACTGTAAATCTTTGGGGTGGGGTTAGAAACCTTCTCAAAAGCATACTTTGAAGATTGCTGAATGTGATGTTTTTCCAGACATGTTCCCTGATTTTATCGGTTCATTTGTTGATTTATTAAATATTAAGCTCTTACTATGCGCTGGGCACTGCATAGGTGCTGGAGATTCAAAGATTAATAAAAACAGACATGATCCTGGTATTTACGGAACTTACAGTGTCGTATAAGAGAGACTTGAAGCAAGTAATCCCACAAACCAGTGTAAAGTCACAGCTATGTCTGGTGCTTTCATGCTGGTGACCAATCAAGAGGAATCGAGGGCCGAAGGATGAACAGTAGGTAACCAGGCAGTGGGGAAAGCCTGTACAGAGGCCCTTTCGGGAAGGACTTTCACAGAAAGTAGGTGACAAAAGAGCTCCCTGTGGAGTCTGGGACCTGACATCTGGAGTGAGCTATGGCACTTCCCTCGTTTTCTTGACCGTGGGGCATTTCTTAAAAGCATTTCTCAGAACCAATGTTTCATTTCAGCATACTTCAGGAAACACTAGTTCTTTGTAGTAACTTGGGCAACCTTCAAACATAAACAGGAACAAAAACTAGGAAAGTTAGTTGGGAGAAAGGCGATGATTGACACTATCTGTAGCAGTGGTAGGAAGGACCTTGATCCATTAGTTTACCAGCTACTAGCCAGGCCTTCCTGCTGTCACTTGTTCCCATTCTCTTTCCCACCCAGTGAGACCAAGGCTAGTCCTTTGCTAACGTCTAGGTCCTGGAAGGCAGGGATCATATTTTTTGTCTTTGAAGCGCTAGCACCTAGAATTTTACCTGGCACATAGTAAATATTTCTGAATGATTGTTCCTTGGGAAAGCTGTAGAGTGAGGCATAGGGTTCTATTTCATGGTAATACAAAATCAGACTGGAGGTTCACAGTCATTGTTAATTCTACATTATCATGCCAACATTCTGCTTACCTAAAACACATTCTGCCTCTAAAAACTTTGCATTAGCTATGAACCTGAATGTGATTGAACTTAGGAGGAAGAAAATAGAGCCTCTAATCCTTTTTCTAATAGAAGACATTTCCTCTTTCTCCACTAGGAGTGCTAAGTGGGCGTGGAATTGTTTGATACTTTACCACTACTGTTAGCTTTGTTTTTGTGTTTGTTTTTAAATAACCAGCCCACTTGGGGAGTGTTAACTTTAATTTAACTACAATTCCTTATTCTTTTTCTTTAGCTTATATTTCCATTGCCTTTATCATTTTTTCCTTCTAAGAGCTATAGATCCATGACTCATCATAATCACTAAAATTGCAGTTCCAAATAATTAATGATTTTAGTTTGCTCTTATAGAATCAACGTTTTTAATACAATTCATGCTGAAATGTTAAGTATGGTGATTTTTAACAACAGTTTTTATTAGGTAAAATGGTGTGGAATGTTTTAGGATTCTCTTTCTTGAAAACTTGGAAAACAACTATAAAAAATTTTTATTTCTTTTTTTAGGATTTACTTACAAGACATAAATTGCTCAGTGCAGAATTTTTGGAACAGCATTATGATAGAGTAAGTATATGAAATATTATTTTTAAATAATAAATTGTAACTTGTTACCAGAAAGACTTAAATTAGGTTTTTGTACTAGAATATTTATTTTGCATATGTAATGTTTATAAATGGTACTGTAGTTATTTCTCTTCTTAAACAGCTTGTAGAATATTACTTGGTCAGAAGTAGACATTTTTGATTGACATACTGCCCTTTGAAGCTTTTATTGCTTTAAAAGAGGAAAAGAAAGCATTTTGCTGCTAAAATGATAGTAAAGATAGTGGGAACATTATCTGACTTTTTAACTTTTCCTTCCTTTTCCATCAGTTGCCCCACATTTCTGCTGCATACAAATAGAGAGAGAGGGAGGCAGCAGCTGATAGGATGAGAGCAGCACTGGCCAGAGGGGACGGGAGCCCGGCTCTGCTCCTGCTCTACTGCTCACTCCTTTGTGGCCATGGCCAAGGCAGTTAACCGCTTGGGGACTTAGAAGTCCGTCCTTATTGTAAAATGAGGACATTGGACTAGCTTGTCGGTAAGGTCCCTTCCAGCACTGAGTCAATGTCAGATGTTCCTGGTAATAGTATCCCCCAGAGATTTGTCAGTGATTTCCAGAGTGCTTGATAGCTTGATTTCCCTAGACCCCCACAACTGCCTCTAGGACTGTCGTGTGAAATGATGTCTTCCACTACTGCCAGTTCTGCCAGCCTCGGGAGGATCTTCCGCAATACCCACAAGCACTGTTGTGATGTACTGGTTTAACTACACATCGCCGAAGATTCTGACAGGTGCCCTTAGAGAGGTTGGAAGAATGAGAGTCCACTTAAAATTCCTATCTATCCTGCAAGATTTGGTTTAGATTTTAATTTTGCTTCTGATTTAAATTTTTGAAATCCTAAGTATTATTAATACTTCATTATTCACTTTGCTGTTCAAATACATTATGAGATTCTTAGAGGCAAAAATCTATGCTTTCTCATTCTTTTGTGGTTTTTTTTTTTTTCCTGTCTTTTCCCCCTGCCCTCCACTCCCAGTAAGAACATAACACAACACTGATCACACAAGTCCTTCATAAGTAGCCTCATAAATGGCTTAAAAATTGCTGGTCCTTTATTTTTATTTCAGCTCATGTATATTTCAATATGGGTGTGTTTCTTCTTGTATGTTCATTGCTTTAAAATGGCAGCCCTGTCATCATCAGGGTGTTTTTTACAGTAGACAGAAGCATGGACTTGAGCCTTGGACTGCCTGGATTCTGGCTGCAAGTCTCAGCCCTACCATGGGCTAGTAAGACTTCAGCAACTGCCTTCATGCACCCTCTGTGCCTTCAGGGTCTTCCACCCTGAAGAAGGTTCTTCATAGTACCTGTCTACTGGGATCATCATGAGGATTAGATAAGAATGCATATGTGACATGCATGGCATAGTGCCTGGAACACAGGAAGCATTTAGTAAAGGTTAGCTCATTATCATCACCACAAAGATTTTTTAACATACTAGTAATTTAAGGCCTACCAGAGATACAGACCAGCTAATTTCCAAGACATTTGCTACAGTGAAATCTATTTAATCGTGCAGTAAAATAGCTTCCTACATGTTGTTAATAGATGGCATCAGTTAGCAGGATTTTAGAAAAATATATGTGAGGCAATTAATAAATATATAGAAAGCAATCAGATCTTACAGAGGGACAAACCGTGGGGGATGTGGGTAATGTAAAGCCACAGGTGAGGTTATTACACCAAAATGCATGCTCTAAATTCGGGTACGGTTTGGCTCTGAGGTTTCTAATAACCAAAGCGTAGAAAGAAATAAAAGCAATTAAAAGATGACAGTATTTGTAGAGTAAAATATATGCTGGCTGCTCAAAAGAAACATAGCTTTCCTAGCACTGGGACCTGAAACAGATTTCTCTCCTTGGCATTCTTAAAGGAGAGTCAAGTTACAGTGTCATGTAGTGGACTGTCATTGCCATGGCATTGCAGTAAAGAAAATGCTCAATCCTGATGCAGTTCCCTGAAAGCAAGTCTTTGAGGAACCCAGAAGTGGGTGGGAGGACAGGTATCTAGATTTGTTACTTATCCTTTGTCTGTCCTAATTCAGAGGGAAAAAACTAACATAATCTGAAGGAAACAGGGGCCACATACATACTCTTCAGGCAGTTCTCCATGAAAAATTTCTTGCAGCCAAGCTTATCCAAAGATGCAGCAGAAAATCGACTTGCATTTTCTATCAAGAATTTGAGATGTGTCTATTTTGTTACTGATTTAAAAGCAGGTCCAGTGTTTTGGTCATCAATTTGATCATCATTTGAGAAGGTAGAGTTAACAGCTCTTTCTGAAAAGAGAGAAATCTAACTCAAATACTTATTGAATAGATGGCCAGCTCACCTCTGCCAAGAGGTAGGCAAAAGAAATAATGTATAATTCTGTGTTAGCTCTAAACCAAGAAGGCCAGAAAGCAAATTTTTGAGGCTTTGTAAGCCATGTGGTCTCTGTTGACTCTCCTGTCTGTTGTTCTGTGAAAGCAGCTGCAAATAATACATAAACTTTTCAATGAATTCATGTTCAGTAAACAAATGAGGATGGATGTGTTCCAGAAAAACTTTCCACAAACAGGCAGCAGGCCATAGTTTGCTGTCGCCTGCTCTAGACCACAGGTGTATGGCTAATAAGGACCCATCATAAAGCATGGACACCAGACATCTGTCTCTTGGACAGATGACAAAGCAGGCATCCCCTGGCACTCGCCATGACCAAAGGAAAGTCTCAGGAAGGCACCAAGATCCAACAGTCATACTAATGCTGCAGACTTTTAGGATGTTTTAAACCTATTTGTGGTTTGAACAGACAGGCAAAAAATAAAATCTTAAAGCTAGCTGGCCTTGTCTACTGTGTTTTTTGAAGGATAGCCTTGGCCCCCGAGTTCCCGTCATTTTGGTTTTCTAACTCTCTGCTTTAATGGGCTTCTAGCCCTCACCATTCCAGCAGTGCCACTCTTGCCAGTGGCCACTGTTTGGAAGATCTAGTGGACCTATCAGTTCTTAAATTTGCGGCATTTTGTTCTCCCCAGGGCTTCATTCATGCTATGCCCTTCCTTTTTTATCTGCCTGGAATCTGTTCTCCCCTCCATTTCCGAGTAAAATCCCTCCCATCCGCCGGGTCTGAGCCTAAGCCCCACCTTCAGTGTTGCCCTGGTTAACACAATGCTGAATTTCTCTTCCCTTAATTTCTATTCTGAATTATTTTCTCTCTTTGCCTGATACATTGAAAGAGCAGGTAACTCTTCTCTTTATGGTTGTGCTTTAAACAAATTGAGTTCTTGTTTATATAAAATACAAGTTTTTCAATTTGACATGAAGATAGGAGAGCAGACTCAACAAGCGGAAGTGTGAGGGTAAGGAAGTTAGGTTTTTTGCATAGGGAGCTTGGGGTGACAGAGAGGCCTGGATTTCAGCTCTCTCTGTGGGCCTGGCTGGAACTGGGAAGGGGCTCAGTACCAGAAGTCCTCTTCATGGAGGGGATTGGTGGGATCACCTGAGGGTCTTAGAGCAAACATGGCAGAGGAAGACATGAAAGAGAAGGGCAGGGAAGCCAGGGCAGCCGTTGGCCTTCATGGTGTGAGAAGTGTGTCCTTAAGCTAATTTACAGTGTTACCTACCAGTCTTTTTATTTCTTGCAATAACCCTGATACATGTTTTCTTATCTTAGTTTTTCAGTGAATATGAGAAGTTACTTCATTCAGAAAATTACGTGACAAAAAGACAGTCACTGAAGGTATGACATACCATTTTGTATAGCTTATTTCTCTGTACCTTGTGTTTGAAATGTGGATGTGGGGAAAGGGAGATGTGCAGGATGGGTCATAGACCTTTGGGGGAAATAAATACCTTTGCCGAGGGTCAAGATTTTTGCGGAAAGGAATGGAATTGGACAGTGGTCCATGTGGAGCACATTCCAGCTTCCGAATAAGGTGGAGACACGGAAAGGGAATAAACGGGAGTTTGAAGAAGACTTCATCTCCTAGCAGTGCCTTCTTTGAGATTTTGGGCCGTAGTCATACCAGCTAGATGAAGGCACCCAGGTGCTGTGCTCCTAGGCCGTGGCCTGGGTGTCACAGGCAGGTGTGTGAGGGTGGAGGGAGACGATGTGCGTGTGAGGCTGTGGACCAAGGCTTGGCTGCTTTGTATCAAAACAGGATATCCTTTGCAAGTTTAGAATGTTAAATTTAAGATTTAAACTCTAGAACAAGGGTTGGCAAACTATACAACCCATGGGCTAAATCCAGCCTGGAATAAAGACATGCTTATTTATTTACATATTGTCTGTGGCTATATTGAGCTTCAGCAGCAGAATTAAATAGATGCCCCAGAGACCCTATGGCCTGCAAAGTCTAAAATATTCACTGTTTGGCCCTTGATAGTTTGCTGACCCCTGCTGAAGAAAATTCTTACAGCAGTTACTAACTGCATACCCTCCATTCTGTCAGTAAGCAGTCCCAACAGGAACTAGAGACGAAATCACAAAGGATTTGAGGGGAAAAATCATAATTCCATTCAGTTTTTTGCCAGGTCCATTTAAAATTTGACACTGCCCAGAGTTCTTCCCCTCATAGGTGTCTGGACCAATAATGACCAAGATTCCAGTCATCCCCTTCCTACCGTGGGGAAATCTCCCTTGAAGACCTTATCTTTCTGTGGAAAGACTAAAGGACACCAGCAGCATCTGGAATACTTTGTGTCCTTTGATAGGAACACTCCAGCATCCGCATTTTCAATCAGCACTTTCTTTCAGACCAGCATATTCGTTCTTTCCGTGTAAGGCTGTAATTCCTACAGCAGGGCATCCGTGACAGCCACAGCTGGGGAACGGGCACTATCCAACCAGGCCCCTTGCTTTCCATTCATTGCTGTTGCTTGGGCCCAGCCATCCTCTTCATCTAGTGTTAGGGATCCCTCATGATTCTTTTCCCCACCTCCCCTGGCTAGAGGATCATTTGCTATCCTTTCATCTTTGGGGGTTTGGACAGAACTTCTTGGCAGCTATGGGAGGAGTTTCTCTTCCCTGGACATCAGTGTGTGAGAGAGTGGAGGTTCCTGGGGCCTCTCCTGCTCTGTGATTCTCAAAAGGGCTGAGGAGTGCTGCTCTTGCCAGCGGTTACACAGATACACACAGTTCACTGGAGTCAGTATCTTCTAAGGCCACAAAGGCCAGACAGGATAGCCTAGGTTAGTAGCTTCTGGGGCCGTTGTGGGAGGAAGTGGGGGTGTTGGGGAGGTTACTGGCAAATCCATAAACTTTGACCAAATGTTGGATTCCTGGGCTGTTTGGATAAGTAAGGAGAACGGCCTTCAAGACCCTTCTGCCATTCAGAATTACCAGCATGAAAGGCTGAGACCGCTATTTCCAAGCCCCTAGGAATGGATGTAAAAGCAAGTCGCTGGTTCCTGCAGTTGATGTTAGCGGTGGGCCTGTGAGTGCCCCATGAACACATGGAGCAGCTTCAGCACCAGCCGTACTTTAAAGATGGATTTTAATTGATACTCTCTTTTTTGTAGCCACATTGGCATTTATTTATTCCCATATTTATGTTGCCAGGAAATTTATATTCCCTATGCAAGACTCCAAGTTTTTTAGTAAAGAATTACATCTTTGGGCTGAGTACGGTAGCTCACGCCTGTAATCCCAGCACTTTGGGAGGCCAAGGCAGGTGGATGGATGGAGGTCAGGAGTTCGAGACCAGCCTGGCCAACATGGTGAAACCCTGTCTCTACTAAAAATACCCCCAAAAATTAATTAGCCAGTTGTGGTGGCACAAGCCTGTATTCCCAGCTACTTGGGAGACTGAGGCACGAGAATCACTTGAGCTCGGGAGGTGGAGGTTGCAGTGAGCCAAGATTGTGCCACTGCACTCCAGCCTGCGTGACAGAGTGAGACTATCTCAAAAAAATAAAAGAATTACATGTTTGAAGTCATCTTCCGTCAGATTTTCTTTGGTTTCTGTGATAGAAAAAGAACACGAAAACTAGAAATCACATAATACTGACTTTTCAGTCTTTGTAAGAGTAGATGCTGGTTGCTTCTCACCGTAAGAATAGATTTTGTGATTCACGTTGATGTGAAACCTCATCTTTTGAGTTCTTCCTATGAGTTCCTTATAAAGCCTAAGTAAAATAGATTTGTTTTCTTGCACATCAGCTTATTTTTTATTTAATATAATGACAAGTTACTTATCCAGAGATCAGTTATCTGGAAACTTCAAGTATCTAGAACATAGCCAGAAACACAGAAAGGAAGCAACAAAAGCAATTAAAGCAAAGACTCAGCGGCGCTGTTCGCACCTTTTCTTCCCTTAGCCCTCACTCACTCACATCTCTGCGGGTGCAGGCCTGATGTGTGCTTTGCACATACTGACGCTTGTCTCTCACTGCACCCTCCTGAGATAGAGGCACTGCTGCCCACCCTCATTATACAGATGATGGAACCGAGGCACAGAGGAGTTCAATAAAATGTGCCCAAGATTACAGAGCTCACAAGAAGTAGGGAGCCAGGATTGGAACCCAGGCAGGCTGGCGCCAAGGACCAAGCTCTTCACTGGTCTGCCTCTGCCCTCAAGGACCGCAGCTTGGGCAGCCCCACTGCTGGCTCTGCACACTCAGCCTTGGCCAGGTTGTTGGCATGTTGACAACCTGAAGAAGTGACTGCTGGTTTTAGGAAAGAGTAAGCAATGACAGTTTAAAAGTTGTGAGTTTACATGATATAACCAACTTTCCAGAAATTAGTAAACCCTGAAGTAAACAGATGTTTTTTAGCGTAATTGGTATAACTAGTGATGATGAGGGTCGGTAAGAAAACCCTGAATTATCTTCAGGAGACTTAAGAAGGAGCAGAAAAATACTCACTTGTGTAAACCTTTCTGAATTAGCTGTGATAAAATGGTACCTGTGGCATGTGCAGGGTACACGTATGGAAAACTTGGGACACAAAACCCTTTATCCTGGAAAGTCCCGCTAAATAAAATTTTAAAATAGTTATTTTAAATTAAGCTAAGGTTTGTGGTTAACAGGAATAATCAATAGCTTTTGACCATTTTCTGATTAGTTTCTTTTTAGCGAGCTAACACAAATGCACGCTTAAAGGGGAGTCTCTGAGAGTCTCTAACTCAGGGCCAAGGGGACATCTTGAACATCCTCTGCAGAGAGCAGCGTCAGGCCTCCTGTAGATTTCATCTCCTCAGGGGGAAAGGTAGGAGGCATTCAGGTGGCAGAGAGAAGGCCCTTGATAGCTTTTAGTTTGTAATTCAGTTCAGTTCTTCCGTCTTTTGAGTGCCTACTAATATGCTATACTTAATGATGATTATGAAATAAATTATTTTTTTAAACTTTGATTTTTCCTTAAATTTTAATAACAATGTAAGAGTAATTGTTTAAATGTCTTCTCAGCTTCTCGGTGAACTACTACTAGATAGACACAACTTCACAATTATGACAAAATACATCAGTAAACCTGAGAACCTCAAATTAATGATGAACCTGCTGCGAGACAAAAGTCGCAACATCCAGTTTGAGGCCTTTCACGTTTTTAAGGTAGAGTACTAGAACCATCAATGATACTGTCCACTAGAATTGATCGTCTTCTTTCATTTGCAAATGACGGAAATTATTAGCCTCACTTTGGTAATCCAGGTGACTTAATTAAATTCAGTCACTTTTCATATTTGTGTGCTCTGACTTTTAAACAGAAAGGTAGACCTGGAAACAGGGGTTACTATTTGGATTTGGGAACAAGAAAGTTTATTTATAGAGGAGTGTCATTTATCCTTGGCCTAGAAGATTATTAACTGCAAAACAAAAGCATTTCTTAATGCTTTCTGTGGAGGTGTCATTCTTAAAATCCAGTCTGACCTCTTGTGCTGAGAAATAATTTCTACCCATTTTATTCTAAAATCAGAGTCTGTGATTTAATACTAAACACTGTGTTACAGGGCTGGCAGAATGAGTTTATCAGTCGTATTTGTGTTAAAACATGTAATTATTTCTCTAAATTGTAAAATAAGGCCTTCTAAAGCAAAACCTAATGACCCTGACTTCAGCGCCACCCCAGGAGAGCATAGCTTTGTGCTTTTCTGCGCTGTGGCTGCAGCTCAGTTGTGGCTGCGTTTTCTTCTTTCTCTGTGCCTCATGTGCATTTCTCTCTATGCAGGTGTTTGTAGCCAATCCTAACAAGACACAGCCCATCCTAGACATCCTCCTCAAGAACCAGACCAAACTCATAGAGTTCCTCAGCAAGTTTCAGAATGACAGGACGGAGGATGAGCAGTTTAACGACGAGAAGACCTATTTAGTTAAACAGATCAGGGATTTGAAGAGACCAGCTCAGCAAGAAGCTTAATCTCCAATAACATCTATGTTAAATCCAAATTCAGCGTTTGCTGTTAGCTATTCAGCATCAGGCACTCTTACTGATTCATGAGGAACATTACTGCTAATCTGCTGTTAAGTGAACGGTTTTTCATTTTACCCTTTTGTTTTTCAGTCCAGGTTGGAGATCGTAGCTGCTGCTGCTTGCACACTAGGGCACATGTGGGCTTTCTCTTGATCTTTGTGTCATTTCAGAATTCAGAGTACTACGGGAGTTCTGAACATGGCTGGGTTCATGAAGGCAAATGTATGGATGAGAGTGTGGTTTAGGAAAGAGGGCATTGATACCAGATTAGACCTATGTGTTTGCACCCATCTTTGTTGGCGATCTGAGTGCAGTGTGGCAAGTGCACACCTGGCATCCCTGCGTCAGATCGTACACCTTCGCTGAAGGAAAATGACGCAGAGCTTTATCTGAAATCAGAGGGGAACTGTATCCAAAATGGGAGTTTGGGGGCAGATAAAGTTGACATGCGAATAAATTGATACTGAAACTTAGCAACTTCTCAAAAGTGTAAAGAAGCCTCGTAAGATCATAAGGAAAATGTATATATGCTTTTCACAGCTTTCTAGAATTTTTTGACATTTGATTTTCTTGAGACTTGTAAACCTGGATATGTTGAAGGGTATTTGTTAATTTTACTTTTCGAAGATATTTTAAAAAGTAGAGCTAGCAATGACACCTTGCATTTCATTTCAACACTGCTTACAGGTTTCTTTTGTATATAATTCTTAGAATGCTCATTTCTTTTAAATGGTTTAATTTGTACAGCAGAGGAATGTTATTGTAGTAGTATGTAACTATTACCTAATACTGAGTTTTTGCAAAAAAACAATGAATGCTCATATGTAATTGAAATACTTCAGATCACATGAAAATGCTGATTTAACATTTTAAGTATCACAGCATTAAAAGAAAAAAAGTAAACCAATCCTTTGTATTCAGTTACCTAATGGGGTGCCATCAGTAAGCTGCGATACAGCCCTGGAGCTCAGTCAGCCACACCTTCCTGCATCCTATTGGCCTTATTCATTTAAAATGAGTTAATGAATCCGCCAGATCTGTGAATGATAGAGATTATGCTAAATTAATGCTGATTCTTTGTGTGTGTGGGAAACCTCTGTAGAGCACCTTTTCTTTCTTAGACTAAGTAATCCAGTACAATAGTTGTGAACTGAATAATTAAAACTTTGGCTTCTCTTAGGAAAAGAAGACTTCCTAGTCATAGGTGTCCTATGGGGAAATTTATTTTTTTTATGTCCTGTTCCTTAATGCTGCAAATTATCAGTATTTATCAAGTAACTGATTTTGCACCACTTTTTTGTTACTGTGACCACGGCAGAACAGTGTCTTCTAGACTATATCTATGTAAAGTTATTAGAATGGTATCTGTTCATTTTAGTGATATGAAGATCACAACTAACAACTTACAAATCAGAGTTTGCCAGTTCAAATTCAGCATGGCTGCAGCTGAAGAAATTGATATGATTATTCTTTGCTAGCCTCTCTTACTAATGGAATTATATATTGGCCAGTAAAATGGGCCTCCCAATTGCTGTTTCAGCAGGTTTTAAAACCTTCAAGAGCATCAGTTAGGAAAATAGCTCCAGAAAATACAGATATATTTTATTGTTATTAAAATGGCAGTCTGCATCATAATTGGCGTTTCCTGAGACTGTCTTTACCAGAATCTGTGTGAAATAAGGCAATCTAGTCTCCTCGAAAAGAAAATCTCTTAGATGTTTAGGAAGGCAGACTTGGCCGTGATGTGGTGTCCTGGCTTTTGTGGTATAGTGCTGTGTGTATGGAGTTAGTGTAAAAACATGGATTACACCAAGTGGAAGAAATGTCTTCTTGCCAAGCTCGTTCTTAGAACTTACACAATAAAACAGTTTCCACTTTGGCAATGATGTTGTGGCCTTTTAGGTGGAAGACAGTGAGGGGTGCAGTGTGTCAGAGACAACATTAATGTGTTACTCTTGCATTGGAATCTGAAGGTAGTCCAGACTGCTTGGGTTTTGTTTTTAAGCAAAACAATGTGAAAACATTTAAGGTTGAAATGTTGCATTTGAAGTTATGATCGTTTAATATATTCATATTACCAAGACTATTATACTGGAAGTGGTTTCTTTTTGTGTTATAAAGGTTTAATTTTACATAAGGCAGTTACTTAATGTGATTTTTAACCCTTAAAAAAGTGGAGATGTATACATTTGTTAACAATGCCATGAAAGCATTTTCTTTCTCCTAAGGAAAAGTGAATTTCTTATCAGAATATCTGGCTGGCCCTGTAATTTAAATTAAAATAAAATTTTGGAGAAACAGCATTGTCTGTCTTTATGATGTATTGTAGACTTTGCATATGTGTTACTGTGAACAGCTTCATCAGGAGACACACAAGCCCGAATTTTGTCACCAACTGAAAGCGGAGGGACAGTTAACACCCATTCCTGTCTGCCTTTTTCCCTGTTCAGGGGCTTCACTCCGCTGCCGCCCCTGCCCCCCAACCACCTTCGTGCTCATGTTTTCCTTACCCTTCCTAAGTAAAATTACACCTTTTAATGGCACCGTTTCTTAGACCCTAACGCTTTGAGGAGTAGATCCTCTCTCTTTGATTCTGTGTCCCTCTGTTATCAACACTGCAAGGCTAAACTAGAACACTCAGCCCGGAGTATTCACAGGTTACTGATGTGAAATGATCATGAAGGCGAGGGAACCATGGAAGCAGGAACAAGAACTCTGGCACTGTAAAGAATGTCCCTCGTCTGTCTTCCAGGGTGGCTCGTAATCCGTAGTGCACAACCCTGCCCTTGACTTTAACCCCTGTCAGTAAATGAAATCTTTATTCTGTGGAGTGAAGGCAAGGGACATGCTCTTGCCAAAAACACTTCATCCAAGTAACAGTGTCCTATTTGTTATATCTGCCAAGTAGTTCAGTCTACTTGTATGTTGTAGTTCCCCAAAGGTGACAAGGGCCCATTAAGTCATAACTTGTGACTTGGCCACTTCCAAGGATCACCAGGCTGAGGACTGGATTCATGCTTCAGCTCAAATTCCACTTCCTACCACAATCACCAATCAAATGCCCTCCTCCCCTTGCCAAAAAAAGCCCCAGAACATTGCGTTTCAGGCAGTTCAGGAGTAGTGCAGTTCTCACCCAGCCTTCCTAGTTAGGCTCCAGCAAGGTTCTGATCAGGGAGGGCTCTGAGGCTGCAGTCAGTATCCAATACCTTGTTCATGCTGGAGGCTAGAGCCACTCGAGGTCATGAAGAAAGTCCACCTGCCGAAGTTGTCCTTTACGGGAAGAGCGGGCGGCCCAGGACACACCGCCCTTCAGGTGCTCTGGGATGTGTCAGAAATCTTCTCCCTGGCCATGGCTGTGTCCTCACTGATCATGTGGTTTCCAGAAGACATGAAGGACGGTTAAGATTCTCCCCACTCAGCAATCTCAGTCCTGCAGAAAGTCCCACTGGAGCTTTTCACTACTAATACCGTCCGCTTTCACCCGCTGACAGTCCGCTTGCGGTCAACCAACACGCCTCCGCCACCAAGCACTGCAGACCCAAGAAGGGCCTAATAAGGACCTTAAGCTTTCGAACCTCCAGGAATCCTGCCGCCAGCATTCACACTGACTGAAGAGGATGGTGGTGGTTGCACAAGGCCGTGTCACTGTACAGCTGTATTAGGGCTTCATGCTGTGTGTGCCCTTACAGTGTACCTTCCTCATGTCTGAGAACTGGCAGCCAAGTGCCCGTCCCCACTGTGGCTGGCAGGTGGGGCAGCTAAATCTCCAAGGACAGTGACCCCCTGGTTGCTATGCAGAGGACTTCATCCTTTGCAAATTGTTAAAACTTTTTTATTTTTTCTAGGTAGCACTTCAGTAGTAAGACCTCAGAGATTTCTGGAAAAGATTGACTTTTTTTTTTCTTTCTTTTAAATCCTGTGCGAACACTTTGAGACGGAGTGTTTCTCTGTCGCCCGGGCTGGAGTGCAGTGGCCGGATCTCAGCTCACTGCAAGCTCTGCCTCCCGGGTTCACACCATTCTCCTGCCTCAGCCTCCCGAGTAGCTGGGACTACAGGCGTCCGCCACCTCGCCGGGCTAGTTTTTTGTATTTTAGTAGAGACGGGGTTTCACCGTGTTAGCCAGGATGGTCTCAATCTCCTGACCTCATGATCCGCCCGTCTTGGCCTCCCAAAGTGCTGGGATTACAGGCTTGAGCCACCGCGCCCGGCCAAGATTGACATTTTTTCAACATTCTACACAAGATTGACAGGTTTTACAGATGAGCTTTAGCTCATAAGAGCCCCTTTCCCTTGGTAATAATTTATTATCACTTAAATCTTGGTGTTCCGTGGGAACAGCATGGTCTAGCTCTAAGTTTTGGTAGCTGAGTCTTGTTTCCTTGAAATGCAATGGGCGTGCAAAGGCAGGAAAGAGCCGCAGGCCAGCTGGAGAGGCTTCTGCCCAGAGGAAGTTTCCAGGCAAGACTGCACCACTGGTGACTCCCTCCTTCTTCCCCATGGGCTGCAGCTTGAAGACCTCAAGTCCCCTCTAGCCTAACCCAGTCCCAGGGAACAAATACCCCTCCCCAGAAACACTGCTTACACACATTCATGCGGACCTTTGCATATATCCCCATCATCTTAACAAAGTCCTCACCTGTGTGGAGAAAAAGGAAGTGAGGGTCCCTCTGCACCAAGTCCCCTCCTAATCCAAGGAGCACCTTTTCACGATTAGCTGAATCTCTGTGTGGTCCTGGGCTCAATCTAAGACATCGAGGACCTGCTGGTTTCTGGGATCTCGCTCCTTTGAAGATCCAGGGCATGAGGTAGGGTTGGGTGCCAACCTGTGTCATCTGAACACTAAGAGGGCCCTGTCCGGGCCCCACACCCTGTCCTTGACACCCGCTTCTGCTTATTATGAATACCTGTGACCCTGCCTCGGCGCTCTCCTCTGGCCCCAAATAAAGGAGTGACTGTCCCCAGAAGCAGCCCTTAGCTGATGAAGATGACAATGGCTGGTGGATAAATACCCCAGTGTCCTTGGTCCTCAGCTGGGACAGCTGCACTCCTGCCTTTCAGAGCCCGCAGCAGGGCTGAGCTCTGACGCCCACTGCATTAACCAACTTGTTAGAAACCTTTCGTCAGATTATTTCCATCTCCGGCTCACATCCCACGCTGTAGTGTCTCCTATCCAAATAATAACCAACATTGGAACCCTTATCTGAGGGTGTGCGTCCGGGGTAACCCAAACTAAGACATGCCCGTTTTGTTTCTTCTAACTCACAGCGATGCCCGTGGTCAGCCAGGTGAGAGGCCTCTGTCCTGAAAGAGGAGGCCAGTGGGACAGCAAACAGGGCTGCCTGTCCTTCTGGAAGCATCCTTCTTGTCTCTCGCCTCAATATTTAAGAGAAGCTGGTCCCCAAGTATGCGTCAAAGCCTGACACCAGGTAGGGAGAAGCCCAGCTCAGCAGAGCCGCTCTTGACCACAGCTCCTCCTGCCTAAAGAAGCTGTTCTGAGACCCTCGCCATAGGCTTGCTGTTCCCCAGTCAGCCAATGGCCCCTGACTTGTATCCTTTCAAAAGCAGCCGGATAAGACACACCATCTGCTCCCAGATAGTTCTTCATGGTCATAAACATGCTAGCAAAACTGGAAAACTCCAGATGTTCTCACGTTTTGCCCCCTTAAAAAAAAAAAAAAAAAAAAGACTTCAAAGGTATAGTCTAGCCCAACAAAATGATTGCACAATTGGGAATTGGTGCCAGAATTTTAGGAAACGTCCTGGTTGAGATAAGAATTTGGATGGGGACAGTGGAGAGAGGGCTAGGAACTGTGTGGAGGCAGAGCCCACCCAATGGTGCTGAGGCAGCTCAAAGACACCTGAAGCGGCCCCTCTGCCTTGCGGGGTCCCCTTCAGCTCTTCCTGCAGTCAACTTGCTTTCATTTTTTTAAAAGTCCACTGGGGGGCAGTAGAGCTCCTTGTTTTTAGCAGGCACTGAGCTAGCTGGAGGGAATGGAGCATTCCTAGGGCAAATCTGGGCAACAACAGAGACCCTGGGATGTCGTGAACCCAACTGCTCTGAGCTTCCTGGACGCCGTTTTGAGCAAAAAGGCAGGGATAGTCTAAGGGGGTTGTGAAAAGAATGACAGAGGCCGGGCGCAGTGGTTCAAGCCTGTAATCCCAGCACTTTGGGAGGGCCAGGCGGGCATATCACCTGAGATCGGGAGTTCAAGACCAGCCTGACCAACGTGGAGAAACCCTGTCTCTACTAAAAATACAAAAAATTAGCCGGGCGTGGTGGCGCATGCCTGTAATCCCAGCTACACGGGAGGCTGAGGCAGGAGATACGCTTAAAACTGGGAGGCGGAGGTTGCAGTGAGCCGGGATTGCGCCTTTGCACTCCAGCCTGGGAAACAAAAGTGAAACTTCATCTCAAAAAAAAAAGAAAAAAAAAAAGAAAGAAGAAAAGAGTGACACAGGGCGGGAGAGATGTTAGAGAGTAACATGTGAAAGGTAGAGTTTAGGTGGTAGGTATATGGTTGTTTTGGTTGCTAATAAACTTCAGTTTTTGGAAGAGTTTTAGATTTACAGAAAACATTGCAAAGATGACACAGAAAGATCCCATATACTCTGCACCCCATCTTCCCTGTTATTAACATCTCACATGACTGTGGTATATTTGTTAAAATTAAGGAACCAATGTGGATACACTATTATTAGGTAAAGTCCATACTTTATTCTGAGCTCCTTATGTTTTCCCTGATGTCCTTTTCCTGTTCCCAGGTCCCATCCAGGATCCTATGTTCTATTTAGTTGAGAGTTTCTCAGACTTTGGTTTTTGCTGACAGTTTTCCAAAGTACTGGTCAGGTATTTGTGGAATCTCCCTCGACTGGGATTTGTCTGCTGTTTTTCTCATGATTAGGATGAGATTATGGGGTTTGGGAGGAAGACCGTACACCGTACAGATAAAGTGCTTTTTTTTTTTTTTTTTTTTTTTTTGAGATGGGGCCTCCCTCTGTCACCAAGCCTGCAGTGCAGTGGTGTGATCTCAGCGCACTGCAACCTCCACCTCCCGGGCTCAAGCAATCCTCCCAGCTCAGCCTCTTGACTAGCTGGGACCACAGACACATGCCACCACTCCAGGCTTATTTGTACTTTTGGTAGAGACAGGATTTCGCCATGTTGCCCAGGCTGGTCTCAAACTCTTGAGCTCAAGCGACCTCAGTTTCCCAAAGTGCTGGGATTACAGGCGTGAGCCACCGCACCCAGCCTAAAGTGCTGTTTTCATCACGTCATATCAAGGGTACACGCTATGGACATGACTTCTCCCTGTTGATGTTGACCTTGATCGCCCGGCTGAGGTTGTGTTGGTCAGGTTTCTCCACAATTGCTTTTTATTTTCCCTCTTTCAGTTCTGTAAGGAAGGAAGTCACTCTATGCAGCCCACACCTACCAAGTAGGGAGGTATCCTCCACCTTCCTGAGAATGGAGTATCTACATAAATTATTTACAATTTTTCTGCATGAAGATTTGCTCTTTTCCATTATTTTTTTTTTTTTCCTGTAAAATTCTTTCAATTCTCTGTATGCTTGAAATGTTTCATAATGAAAAGGTGGGAAAAAATGGCTGGGGTGGGGGCGATGATATACACCCTGCACATGCTACCAAGTACAAGGGCACGGGGGTTTCAGGGCCATCTGGGGATGCAGCAGCACACGCGGCACCTTCTCCAGAATTCACTTCCCAACTGTTATGGTTTCACTATGTCCTCACCCAAATCTCACCTTGAATTGTAGCTCCCATAATTCCCACTTGTTGTGGGAGAGACCCAATGGGGGGTAATTGAATCATGAGGGTGGGTCTTTCCCATGCTATTCTCCTGGTAGTGAGTAAGTCTCACAAGATCTGATGGTTTTATAAAAGGGAGTTCCCCTACACAAGTTCTCTCTTGTCTGCTACCACGTAAGACGTGCCTTTCGCCTTTGGCCATGATTGAGGCCTCCCCAGCCATGTGGATCTGTGAGTCCACTAAATCTCTTTTCCTTTATAAATTACCCAGTCTCAGGTATGTCTTTATTAGCAGCATGAGAACAGACTAATACACCAACTGCCCAGAGGCCACAGCACACAGCTGTCAACAACAATCTCACCTGCACTGTGTCCAAAACAGAACTAGATGGAGGCCCCCCCATCAGGACCCCAGAGCTCAGGGCGCCACTGCCTCCGGGTTTCTTAAGCCGGCAATGTGGGAATCACCCTTACCTGGGCTCCTCCCCGCTCCAGTCGAAAGCAAATCATGTTCTGCCTTAAAACACTTTAGTTTCAAGGTTGCAAGTCAAACATCCTTGAAACTATTAGAGCAAGCCTTCTAAATTACAAGAAAGCTCGTTTCCCTTCCTAGGAAACAGAAATGCAATTTTCTGAAGAAACCATGCCAAATACCTACAGATTTCATTTAAGTGTTCTGGTAACTGATAGGTAAATCTTCGCTAACCTTGTCCTTATTCATCTGAGAAATCCAACTACATCTTCCTAAAGCACCCATGACAGCACATTCCCCATTCATTCAAGTTCTTCATTAACAGCCAAAAATCTTCATTAATGCTTGGTGAGTGATTACTAAGGCTTCGCGAGGGATAATTCACTCAGTCCTCAGGACACTCAGAAGCACAGGTAGTCTATTCTGATTTTGCAGAGGAGGAAACAGAGGCACAGAGAGATTAAGCCAAGACCACACAGCAGTAGGTAGCAGAGAGATGGCTGCGACATGACATCTCTTTTCCTTCCTTCTTGTTTTCTTTCTTCCTTCCTTCTTTTTTTTCTTTTCTTTTCTTTTTTTTCTTTTCTTTTTGAGACTGAGTTTCGCTCTTGTTGCCCAGGCTGGAGTGCAATGGCGCGATCTCAGCTCACCGCAACATCCGCCTCCTGAGTTCACTCCTGCTTCAGCCTCCGAGTAGCTGGGATTTCAGGCGTACATCACCACGCCCGGCTAAATGTTGTATTTTTAGTAGAGACGGGGTTTCTCCATGTTGGCCAGGCTGGTCTCGAACTCCCTACTTCAGGTGATCCGCCGCCCCCACCCCCCGGCCTCCCAAAGTGCTGGGAGTACAGGCGTGAGCCACCGCGCCCAGCCGACATCTCTTTTAATTAGTCTAGCCCTGCACGCCCTCTTTCAAATGCATGGCTTCCTCCGGAACCTCCAGAGCACGTTGTTGGGGCCCGAGGAGCAGTGCCAAGGGTCCCGGAATCCCATCTGCTCTGATCAACAGTCACAGGACGGCCGACTGGCGATTTGCCACTGTTCCCTGACAGGTTAGAACCGGAACGTTCCTCCCTGCTGGGCCCAGGGCCAGGCTCGGAGCCGGTTTCTCAAACTGCAGGGTCCACGCCACCCACCGGGGGTCGGGCGGTCTAGGGTGGGGCCCGAGACTGCAGATGGGGCTGCCGTGGGGACCACACCGGGAGGCGCCCTGCGGGGCAGACGACCCCAGCCTCTGGGGTGGAGAAGGGCCAAGCGCGCGCTCCTGGAGGGTAGCGGGGCCCGGGCGCGCAGCCCCGAGGTGTGCCCGGGCCGAAGTGGGCATCTCCCAGGCGCGCCCGGACGGACGGCGGCGTCGCTGGGATGCCAGGTCCCGGGGAGCTCACCGAGGCCACGCCGATGGCCACCCGCGTGGAGCCTGGGCTGTGGGCTTCGCCTGCGTCTCCGCGGCCTGTCCACGCGTCCCCGCACCCCGAGCCAGGGCGTGGCCAGGTTGGAAGCCGGCGTAGGGCGCCTTTCACCCACGGCCCCACCCAGCGCTCAGCCCAGCGCCGCGGCGGGCCCGGGCTCCCAGGTCTGCGGCTTTCACTGGACCACGTCCCTGCAGAGGGCCCCGGCGGCTGGGGAGGAGGCCGCCCTTTCCTTCCGGCCCGCGACCGCCCCAGGCTGTCCCTACCCAAAGGAGACCCCCAGCGGCCCAGAGCCTCGGACTCTCCGGGAGCCAGGCGGCGGCGCCCCAGGACTGGGGCCTTGGAGCCTGGGAAAGCAACCGGGGGTCGCTGGGGAGTCCTGAGAGCAGGCGCCTGCCTGCGGCCAAGACCGTGGCCCAGCCCTCCTCAGACCTCTCAGGGGGGCCTGTCCCTGCGGCCTGAGAGCCTGTGCCTCCTGCCCTGAGGTCCTGTCCCTGCGGCCCGGCCCTGAGAGCCTGTCCCTTGCTGCCCCAGAGCCTGTCCCTGCTATGTGAAGGCCTGTGCAGGACTTGAGGCCCTGTCTGCCACTCAGAGGGCCTGTCCTTGCTGCCCCTAGGGCCTGTCCCGGCCGCAGGGCCTCAGCCTGGAAAGTGGACACTCAAGAGTCCCTAGGTGATGTTTGGGGGTCCCTCTGACCAAAAGCTGTTTGTTCCTATGGCGGCAGCAGCCTCTGTCTCCCTCACTGAGTGCAGGACTCAGGTCTTCCTGGCTTGGGGTGCAGTGCAAAGGGAGGCACTCCTTGAGCCCTGGAAAGAATGGGAGGTGCTTCTGCAAGAGGCAGCTACTGGCTGAGCCTGGCACCCAGAGAGGTGGTGATGAGGAGGCACTCCTCCCACTTCACTGGGCGACTCTAAGGGACACCAGTATAGGGATTGGTGGGCCGGGCCCCCTGAGAGAGTCAAGGGAAGAAGCAATACACATGGTGTCACCCTGCTCAGTCCGCCCCAGACCACCACCAGCCAGGCGTGGAGACAGGACCAGGAGGACAACTGCTGGGCTCTGGGGTTGCTGAGTGTGGGTGAAAGCATCCTAGAGGCTTGGTGCCAACCTGGACACAGCCCAGGCTTGGACTCCCCACTTGGGAGCGTTTGTGAAGTGAGGAGAACCCCATGCCACTGCCACATGGCTTCTGTCACCTGCATCCAGTCACAGTTCCTAAGGAAGGGGTCCCTGAGACCACCCTAGGTGCAAGGGAGGAAGCCTGGGCGAGTGGCTATCCCCATGGACACCACGGATGGTTTCTCCCTGACATACATGGGAACGTCGCTGAGGCCAGGAAGACGGCAAATCCTTTATTCCTCATGTAAGAGTTGGGTCTTTGACCCAGAACTGCAGTTGTGAAGGACAAAGCTTTAAGACTGTTTCAGTGAAAGAAACTGTCAGTTTAAATATTACTACATTTTGAAAACGTGAGAGATGAAATGTCAAGTTCATGCAGGCACTGAAGCCAAGTGCAATGGCAGGACATGTGCTTCCCCCTCTCCCCAGCCTGCTTTCCTTGTCTCTGTGCAGGCGGGAGAGAGTAAGAGCTACCTCCTAGGCCTTCTGTGAGCACTAAATAAGCCAGGGTTTGTAAGAGAACCTTGGAGAGTGCTGGCTTAACACATGCTTGCTTGGAAAAACCACTGGGTGTCACATGTGTAGCATGACCTTCAGGACACTGCTTGCCTTGACTCATCACCCTGTTTGATGGATGAAAGCACAGCCACTCACTGGCATTTACAGTGCTAGAAATATCCTGGTACCTTCCCTGCTTGTGCCACCATGCTTTGTAGCCACTGTTACAGCTAGTGCTTGCTGAACCCTGCTACCAGCCCAGGCGGTGCTGAGTGTGGCTGTGTCTCGGTCCTTCCACCCTCACACAGTGAGGTCAGGACTGCCAGGACAGTGAAGCACAGTGGGTAAAAGCCCAGTGGGTTCACCGTGTCCACTGCCTAGACAGAGCCGATTTACCAAGACAGGGGAATTGCAACAGAGAAAGAGTAAATTCACACAAAGCCAGAGTTTTATTATTACTCAAATCAGTATCCCTGAGCATTCTGGGATCAGAGTTTTTAAGGATAATTTGGTGGGTGGGGAGTTAGTGAGTCGAGAGTGTTGATTGGTTGGGTAGGAGATGAAATCATGGGGAGTCAAAGCCATCCTCTTGCCCTGAGTCAGTTCTTGGATGGTGGCCACAAGATCAGATGAGCCAGCTTATCGATCTGTGTGGTGCCAGCTGATCCATCAGGTGCAGGGTCTGCAAGATAGCTCTAGCACTGATCTTAGGTTTCACAATAGTGATGTTATCCCCAGCAGCAATTTGGGGAGGGTCAGAATCTTGTAGCCTCCAGCTGCATAACTCCTAAACCATAATTTCTATTCTTTTGGTAGTCTAGTCCCCAAGCAAGAAAGGGGTTTGTTGGGAAAGGGCTGTTACCATCTTGGTTTTAAACTATAAACTATATACTAAGTTCCTCCCAAAGTTAGTTCCACCCACACCCAGGAATGAACAAGGACAGCTTGGAGGTTAGAAGCAAGATGGAGTTGGTCAGGTCGGATCTCTTTCTGTGTCTCAGTGATAATTTTGTAATGGTGACTTCAAGAGCAGTCACCCTGAAGTTCAGGGCACCCAAGAAAGCACTCCCAGTTTGGCCTCGGCTTCCAGCTAGGATTTAGGTCACAAGAGAATTCAGTCTTGTGGTGACAAGAAGAAAACAAGCAAAATAAGAAACAGCTTGCTTCTTATGAAGCTAGCAAAAAGTGGTAGCAACAAGGAACCTGGAAGAAGTAAATTCCAGAGCATTCTGAGGCTGTTGTAGGTGAATGGGAAGCTGAGGCAGCTTCCATACCTGGCGGTGATGCCTCATCTGGGTGAGAGCAGTCCTGCAGAGGATGGAGAGACTTTTAGGGGAAATCAGTCAGATCTTGGAAAACAGGGTTGTGGGACAGACTGGAGTCTGGACAAGCCTCAAACACAAGAACAGGTCACTTGGCCCAGAAATATCCTCCTCTGAGTTTTGCCAAGAAAACAGCCATAGGGCAGAGGATGATAACTAGAAAGAAACTGTGTAATCTGAAACATTCTTGCAGTGATTGGATCCTGGGGCTCTGCCAGCCTTGAATCCAAAGGTGAACCAAAAATAACTGAAATTGAAGACAATCAGCTCCCTGTCTATAAGATCAAAAGGCAGTGGCTCAGGAGATTGGGAACTAGGCTCCCCATAGAGAATGCATCTGATTAAAGCTGCAGCCCAGTCAAACTCATCTTGTTCTAGAAGGAATCTGAAAGATCCATCCCTGCAGCAGATGGAGGGAAAGACTTGCCATCAACAATATGATTGTACATGAAATAACATTATCCCACACATCCAAGAAACTCAACCAACCCCAAGTACGATCAATGCAAAGAGATCCACATGGTAGGTCCTCAAATATGTTGAATCTACCGAGTTGTTGTTGTTGTTGTTGTTGTTGTTGTTGTTGTTGTTGTTTTGGAGACGGAGTTTTGCTCTTGTTGCCCAGGCTGGAGTGCAATGGCACGATCTTGGCTCACTGCAACCTCCGCCTCCCAGGTTTAAGTGATTCTCCTGCCTCGGCTTCACAAGTAGCTGGGATTACAGGAGCGTGCCACCATGCCCAACTAATTTTTGTATTTTTAGTAGAGATGGGGTTTCACCACGTTGGCCAGGCTGGTCTTGAACTCTTGACCTCGTGTTCTGCCCGCCTCGGCCTCCCAAAGTGCCGGGATTACAGGCGTGAGCCACCGCGCCGGCCATACCAAGAATTGTTAAAGCAAACTAACTATGGCCTGAGAAGGACTCTGTACTTCCATGTTTGAGTCCTTGTGGATGAACTGCAACCTAACTTAACAGGTAGACAAGATTGAAAACCTAACTTAGGAGTATGCACCTGTAACAATAGCTGAGTCTTGGCCAATCCCAGTGGCCCTACTTCAACCACTCATACAGGGCTGAGTGTTCAGACTGTGTTGAAATAAGGCAAATGCTGAGCTGCAGTTGTTTCTGTACCTCACTTCCGATTTCTGTATGTCACTTTACTTTTTTTTGGTCTATAAATGTGTTCTGACCACGAGATACCCCTGGAGTCTCTCTGAATCTGCTGTGATTCTGGGGGCTGCTCAATTCATGAATCATTCATTATTCAATTAAATTCCTTTCCATTTAATTCGGCCGAAGTTTTTCTTTTAACAGATGAAATCTTGAAAGCAGCAAGAGAAAAACGACCCATCCATCAGGGGAACAATAATACAATTACTGGCTGGCTTCTCTCATCTGCAACTATAGAAGCCAGAAGGCAGTGGAATGGCATATTTTGAGTGCTAAGGAAAAAACTGTCAATCAACTATTCTATATCCAGCAAAACCACACTTTAGAAATGAAGGCTGAATAAAGATATTTTCAGATAAATGAAGACTGAGAGACTTGATTGCTAGCTGGTCTGACTCAAAAGAAATACTAGAGAAAGTCCTTTAGGGTGAAAGGAGAGGACACCAGAGGTTAAGCTGAATCCACAGGGTAAATCCAAGTAAATAGTACTAGAAATCATACATATATACATTCATATAACAGATAAACATGTTTTGCTTTTATTTCTTCTTTTAACTTCCAAAAGACATAAGTTTGTATAAAGCAATAAGTATAGCTGTAGTGTTATATCTATAATATATAGATTTACTATCGATGATAATAATAGCACTGAGTGTGGTGGCTCACACCTGTAATCCCAGCACTTTGGGAGGCTGAGGCAGGCGGATCACAGGTCAGGAATTCAAGACAAGCCTGGCCAACATGGTGAAACCCCATCTCTACTAAAAATACAAAAAAAAAAATCAGGGCATGGTGGCGCACACCTGTAGTCCCAGCTACTCAGGAGGCTGAGGCAGGAGAATCGCTTGAACCTGGGAGATGGAGGCTGCAGTGAGCCGAGATCTTACCACTGCACTCCAGCCTGGTGACAGAGTAAGACTCTGCCTCAAAAAAAAAAAAAAAAAAAAAACCAAAACAAAAAACCCAAAAAAACCTTACCGTATGACCTAGCAATTCCATTCTAAGGAATCTTCCCAAGAAAAGTGAAAACTTATGCCACACAGAGACAGTATCTGAATGTTCAGAGCAGTGTTATTCATAGTAACTATAACCTTGAAACCATCCAATGTCCAACAGGCTAATGTAAAACAAAGTCTGATAGATTCGTATGGTGGAATACCATTCAACAATGGAAAAGAAGAGACTACTGGTCCACACCACAACATGGGTGAACCTGAAAAACACTATGCCAGCTGAAAGAATGCAGGCACGAAAGACTTCCTATTGTATATCCCATTTACATGAACTGTGCCAAGTTTATGAGAACAGAAAGCAGATCTGTGGTTGTTTAGGGCTGAGGATGGGGCAGAAACTAATTCCAAATGGACATGAGGGAACGCTTTGGGGTGACTAAAATGTTCTAACAAACACCAGATTATAAAGATAGTTGCTCAATTCCATAAATTTACTAAAAATCATTGAATTGAAAAAAGTAGCAATTAACCAAAATAATGAAAAAGTAGCAGTTAACCAAAATGATGAAAAAAGTATAATTTAACCAAAAAATATTTGACAATGTTTTATTTCTATCCAGCTATCTTTTTTTTTTTTTTTTGAGACAGAGTCTTGCTCTGTCACCCAGGCTGGAGCGCAGTGGCGCCATCTCGGCTCACTGTAACCTCCACCTCTCAGGTTCAAGCGATTCTCCTGCCTCAGTCTCCCAGGTAGCTGGGACTACAGGTGTGTGCCACTATGCCCGGCTAATTTTTATATTTTTAGTAGAGACAGGGTTTCACTATATGTTGGCCAGGCTGGTCTCAAACTCCTGATCTCAAATGATCTGCCTGCCTCGGCCTCCCAAAGTGCTGGGAATATTATAGGCATCAGCCATCGTGCCTGGCCCCAGCTATCTTAAAGTTTAGAAACACTTTATTGTTAAAAAAAAAAAAAAAAAGTTTGTATTTTTTTATTGAATAAATATAATCTATTGATAAATCAAGTAATAATTGCTAATGCATTTTTCTTAGCACAAAGTAGTGGTAAAATATCATTATAATATGGAAATAAAGAATAATTTCCAGGCTAGACACGGTGGCCCATTCCTGTAATCCCAGCATGTTGGGAGGCTGAAGCAGATGGATCATTTGAGCCTAGGAGTTTGAGACCAGCCTGGGCAACATGGCGAAACCCCGTCTCTGCTAAAAATACAAAACATTAGCTGGGCATGGTGGTGCATGTCTGTAGTCCCAGGTACTTGGGAGGCTGAGGTGGCAGAATCACCACCTGAATGTTCAGAGCAGTGTTATTCATAATAACTATAACCTCATAGCCTGTAGACTAACCAGACAAGAGATGTTACAGGGAGCTCATTAGCTGAAGAGAAAAGATCCAGATGAAAACAGGAAGGCATAAAGAGAGCCAGAAATCCAAATCTATGGATAAATATAAAAGACAATTTTATCTCTTTTCTTCATTTCTTTAAAAGGCAAAAATATATTATGGAGTTTATAACAAATGTGAAACAAAGTCTATGACACAGATAGATCAAAGACAACAGAGGAATAATTATACTAATGTAAGTTTCTTGTATTATACGGAAGTGGTTTAGTATTTGTGATAAATTAAGGATACATGCTTTATTGACTGCCTGAAGCAACCACTCTTAAAAAATCAAATAAAAGGAAACAAAGATATGTATCTGAAAAACCAACAAAGGAGGTAAGATAAAATACTGCAACGTACCTGGTTAATCCTCAACAAGACAGAAAATCAGAAGCCACAAACAAATAACAGATAGGATAAATTGAAAACAAATAGCAAAATGATGGACTTAAAACTCAAACATATCAATACTTACGTTAAATGTAAACAGGGTAACCACTCCATTTAAAAGACGAAAACTGTTAAGATGACAGCAAGAACAAGAGGAAAAAACAAAAAACATTGTTGAACTGAATAAAAAACAAGCCCCGACTACATACTGTTTACAAAAGATGTACTTTAAATATAAGGATACAGATACAAAGATACAAAGTAAAAGGATTAAGAAGAACATGCAAACACTAATCACAAGAAAGCTGGCCATATTAATGGCAAGAAAGCTGAACCATATTAATATCAATAGACTTTGAGGCAAGAGGCATTACCAAAGATAAAGACAGATAGTTCTTAACAATAATCGAGTCAATTTATCAAGAAGATAACAACCCTAAATGTGTCTGTATCTAATGACAGTTTGAAAATACATGAAACAAAAATTGACAGAACTCAATGGAGAAATAGATGACTCTGTAATCATTGTCACGTTGTCTCCAAAGATGGCCACCAGCAATGCCACCATCATCCCATCACGCACTACACCTCCCAACAACAGTTATTTTCCTACTCTTTATTTATTTAACTTATTTTTACTATTATTCGTTTTTGAGACAGAGTCTTGCTCTGTCACCCAGGCTGGAGTGCAGTGATGTGCTCTTGGTTCACTGCAACCTGTGCCTCCTGGGTTCAAGTGACTCTCCTGCCTCAGCCTCCTGAGTAGCTGGGACTACAGGCATGTGCCACCACACTTGGCTAATTTCTATATTTTCAGTAGAGATGGGGTTTCACTACATTGGCCAGGGTGGTCTCGAGCTCCTGACCTCAAGTGATCCACCCGCCTTGGCCTCCCAAAGTGTTGGGATTACAGGTGTGAGCCACCACACCCGGCTGTATTTTCCAACTCTTTAAATCAGCATGGTCCTTATGATTTGCTTTGACTAACAGAATGTAGCAGAAATGATTCTGGGCCAGTTCCAGCCTGGCCCTTAAGAGGCTGGAAGATTCTCTTTCACTCTTTTGGAAGCCAGTTTCCATGGAGAATACCTTGGACTAGACTATTGAGAATTGGGAGATCACATGGAGACAGAGAATCCACATGGACTAGAACTGATGCATCCAAGCCAAGACCCCAACACGTAAGTGAAGCTAGCAGTAGCTGAGTTTCCGGATCGTTGCAGCTGTTTAAATGATACCAGCTGAGACCTCAGCAAGCAGAATGACCCAGTGGACTCACAGACTCATGGGGAATAATGAATTGTTTTAAGCCATGAAGTTTTGGGGTGGTTTGCTATGCAGCAATCTATCAATGAAACATGACTTCCCTATCATTGATGGAATAAGCAGACAAAATCCAGTGAAGACAGCAGCTTCCTCTGGATACCCCCCTACATTTTGCTGCCACTGCCCAGCCCAAGGAAGTCAGTCACGGAAGTCCCCAAGGAGCAGGAAGGCCAGTGGCTCTCAGAGGTGGAAAGGAGAGATGAAGACCAAAATGCCAGGTTAACTGAGATTCTGGAGCTCTTGGTTGCAGCTGTTCTTCCAGACCAAGAATTAAAAGCTCATGGCCTTTGAACAAGGCCATAGGAGAAATAACTTGGTGCATCCATACAACATGGATTCTGGCTTATTCTTTCATGAAAACCCTACAGAGGTCGAAAGCTAGCTCCATCAGCTCTGCCAAGCATGCACCATCCACACTAAATGGGGCCCTACCACACTTGAGATTTTTTCCCATACATTTTCTATTACTCAGTGGCTGGTGAGGTGAAGCGAGCCGTAGAAACAAAATAAGCAATGGGTGACTACACCTGCTCCTATTCTATATCCTGGTTGTGGAAACCTACAGCCTTCCTGACAAGGGTGACTTCAGGAAGAGAAAGGAAACAGTCATCAAAACAATTGCTGGCGTCTCCAAGGAAAGACACACGTGGGGCAGAGCTGAGCACCCCACTAAGCCCAGCCTACATCAACAGCCAGCCAGCCATTCTGAGACACATGAGCGTGCCCAGCCAAGATCACCAATGTCCCCCACAGTCCGATCTCAGAATTGGTCAACCCCCAGCAGCCCCTGAGACATATGAGCAAGTCAGGCAGAGGACTGTCAAGCTCAGCCAACCTTCAGCTGACCCTGAGACACCGGAGTGAGCTCAGCTGAGGTCAGCAGAACTTCCCAGCCATGCCCAGGCCAAATCAGCCAACCTCCAGCTGACCTGCAGCCTCATCATCAACACCCGGCTGCTCATTAAGCTAGACAAGGCTAGGCTCCCCCATAACCCAGGGACCAGATTCTACATTGCAGAAGTGCTCAGGTGGCCCAAACCTCTTGCCACACATTCTATCCAGCATCTAATACCTTCTAAGGGCTTCTGACTCATCAAACACTTCACTCCTATAAGAAGAGCTGAATGTCATGTCTTCTTTGCTCATGTTGGCCGGCTCATTTCTTGAACAATTGAAACCACCTTTGCAAAATTGTAACTGAGACAGTGAAAGAGATCTAACTTCATAGACTTCATCTTGCTTCTAACCTCCAAGCTATCCTTGTTCATTCCTGGGCGTAGGCTGAACTAACTTTGGGAGAAACTTCACTTGTAGTTTATAGATTAAAACAAGGACGATAACAGCCCTTTCCCAAAGCAGACCTCCTTCTTGCCTGGGGACGAAATTGCCTTGTAGGACTAACATTAGCCACGAGATTAGAAATGATGGTTCAGGAGTCATGCAACTGGAGGCCACAAGATTCTGACCCTCCCGAAACTGCTCCAAAGATCAGTGCTTGAGTTATTTTGCAGACCCTGCACTGGATGGATCAGCTGCTCCCACCCAGACTGATAAACTGACTCATCTGATCTTGCAGCCCCCACCTAGGAACAGACTCCGTGCAAGAAGACAGCTCCGACTCCCTATGATTTCATCTCTGACCAATCAGCACTCCTGGCTCACTGGCTTCCCCCCACCCACCAAGTTGTCCTTAAAATCTCTGCTCCCCCAATGCTGGGGGAGACTGATTTGAGATGATAAAACTCTGGTCTCCTGCACAGCCAGCTCTATGTGAATTACCCTTTCTCTACTGCAATTCCCTGTCTTGATAAATTGGCTCTGTCTAGGCAGCAAGCAAGGTTATACCTTGGGCAGTTATACTATTAGGACAAAAAATCCCATTTACTTTCATTGTTTAAAGATGAAGTTAGTGAAGTAAGCCAAACCTCATTGTAGGACCCCCAGTAACCTCTCCTGAACCCCTCCCTACACACATTCAAGGGTGGCCAGACCCAGACCAAGGAGGGACTGAGCATCAGGAGTTTTGTGTAACTTTTTATGGGCAAGATGAAGCCTTCAGGGCCTCAGAATGAAAAGTTTATTCACGAGAAGAAAGAACTTTAACCAGGTCCACTAACTTGTCCCCTGCCCAATCTCCACTGGAGTCTGCCCTGGTTACCAAGGTTTGGTTCAGTCTTTGTGATTTCCTCAGTTTGTTGTAGCTGGCAGGGTCCTGACAACCTGAGGGACTTCACGGTGGCATCAGGGCCATGTAGGGTCTGTTATGGCCATGATGCTTTGTGTCGCACTGGTCCTAGAGATCCCACGCCAGGTGGTGGGAGCAATGCTCAGGACCAGGCCCAGCTCCCCAAGGACTGTTGGGCAAGAGGGCAGTTTTGGTCATAGTCAGAGTTTAGTTGAGAGCCTACTTTATGCAAGTAGAGACAGATTGACCACTGACATTTCTATCCTTCTAGGGGGAAAACATCACATTTTTGGAACCTCAGCCACATGGAAATATAAAAACTGGAGGATATTAATCAAGAGTTGGAAACTGCCAACTCTTTATTTGGGCTTAAAATAGAGGCTTTTAGAAGAGGACATAAAGAGAAATCTAAACATTCAGAACAGGTTGAGTTGACGGCTGGCATTGCAAGAAACATTCGGTCTTTAGAAGATGCACCAAATATATCTGGTATCAAGTATCTGCAACCAAAACAGCCTTCAAAATACATCAAAGGAAACAGAGTACCTTTAGACAGCACGAAGCACGGCCTGGATGACCATGGTGGTCTTCAGGGGTGCGTGAGGCTGCTTTCGCAAGAAACCAGAGAAGAGAAGGAAGAGTGAGTGAGCATATTAAGCAGAATGAAATATAGAAAACTCTAAAGGAGATCAGATCAAGCCTCTAAGTGGCCACTTGCTTAAAGAGGAGTGATTGGATGGCCTTCCTGGGAGAAGGCAGCATGGGGTGGGAGCTCAGAACTGGGTAGAACAACTGCATTTGAAAACCAATGGCTCCTAGATTATTCAAAAGGAGTTTTGAAGAAGTGAATACAACTCAAAGAATTCTTATAAAACACTTTATTTTTTTAATTAATTAATTTTTTTTGAGACAGGGTCGTCCTGGCTGTAGTGCAGTGCTACAAACATGGCTCACTGCAGCTTGGACCTCTTGGGCTCAAGCAATCCTCCCACCTCAGCCTCCCAAGTAGCTGGAACTACAGGTGCACACCACTACACCCGGCTAATTTTGTATTTTTTGTAGAGACAGGGTCTTTTTAGCTTGCCCATGCTGGTCTCCAACTCCTGGGCTCAAGTAATCCACTTGCCTCAGCCTCCCAAAGTGTTGGGATTATGACAATGAGGCACTGAGCCCAGCTAAAACACCTTAAAAGAAATCAAATGTACGCTAAATTAGCTGAAGGAGATGAAATGATCGATGCCCTCATATTTAAAGTCTACAAACTGAGGCAGCCTCACTGAAGTCAGGCAAACACAGAAAGGGGAGGCAACAGCTCCAGCAGGAACTCCAAGTCCTTCCTGAATTGCATCAAGAAAAAGAAATCAATGTGCACCAAATAGCCAACTTAGAGAGAATTTGCCCTTTAATGATAGAGGATACTATTTCCGAAGCAGATGGCAAGATCAAGCATGCTGGAGACTTATAAAATACAAGCCCAAATTCTGTCAGAAAAATGCAGAAGAATCATAAGCTATTACTCAAGCTAGCCTATTTCCTGTGAGAGAAAAAACCCACCATAATGGGCTGAGAGCTCTGTTGGATGAAAAAAAAAAAAAAAGCCTTAGAAACTTAAGAAAAATTATACTTTAGTAAAAATTATTGGAGAAGAATGTTAATGCGTTCAAGAGTATGCCTGCAACCCTGATGTTCCAAATGGGCATTTGGCCAAGGCCGAGAAAACCACCAGGCAGGGCTGCCACGTTAAACACAGGACACTCAGCTAAATTTGACAGACTCATACTACACAAATTATCATTATTATTTTATTCTTTGAGACAGGGTCTAATTCTGTCACCTAGCCCAGAGTGCTGTAGTGCAATCATAGCTCACTGCAGCCTCAACTTCCTGGGCTCAAGCCATCCTCCTGCCTCAGCCTCCTGAGTAGCTGGGACTACAGGCGGGCATCACCACACCCAGCTAATTTTTAAAATTATATTTAGAGATGGGGTCTCGCTTTGTGGTACAGCCTGGTGTCGAACTCCTGGGCTCAAGCGATCCTCCTGCCTCAGCCTCCCAAAGTGCTGGGGTTACAGGTGTGAGCCACTGCACTGGGCTATTTCTGATCTTTATTGAAAAAGTCTAACTATCTTTTAAAGCTGTCTTTAAAGACTTATCCATATTTGGATTTTAGTTATCTCCGCCCAACTTTCTTTCTCTCTTTCTCTCTTTCTTTCTTTCTCTCTCTCTTTCTTTTTCTTTCTTCCTTCCTTCCTTCCTTCCTTCCTTCCTTCCTTCCTTCCTTCCTTTTCTTTTCTTTTCTTTCTTTCTTTCCTTTTTTTTTTTTTTTAGAGGGAGTTTCGCTCATTGCCCAGGCTGGAGTGCGATGGTGGGATCTCAGCTCACCACAACCTCCACCTCCCAGGTTCAAGCGATTCTTCTGCCTCAGCCTCCTGAGTAGCTGGGATTACAGGCATGCACCACCACGCCCAGCTAAATATATATAGTTTTTAAAAAAATTTTTAGTAGAGATGGGGTTTCTCCATGTTGGTCAGGCTGGTCTCGAACTCCCTAACTCAAGTGATCTGCCCACCTCGGCCTCCCAAAGTGCTGGGATTACAGGCATGAGCCACCGTGCCCAGCCATCTCTGCCCAACTTTCTACCTCCCTTCATTCTAATTGTCCTCCACAGCTCCTTTCCCACAGTCCTCGCCTACACAGTAAGAGCTCCGGGCTATGCATTCAGACAGCCTGATATACTAAATGTGTAATCTCGAGCAAGTAACTTAACTGTGTGTGTGTGTGTGTTTGAGACACAATATCACTCTGTCACCCAGGCTAGAGTGCAGTGGCATGATCTCAGCTCAACACCACCTCCACCTCCTGGGTTCAAGCGATTCTCATGCCTCAGCCTCCCGAGTAGCTGGGATTACACGTGCGTGCCACCATGCCCTGCTAGTTTTTGTGTTTTTAGTAGAGATGGGGTTTCGCCATGTTAGCTCAAACTCCTGACCTCAGGTGATCCATCTGCCTCAGCCTCCCAAAGTACTGGGATTACAGGTGTGAGCCACTTTGCCCAGCCACCTTAACCTTTTGCATGTCAGTTTCCTTGTCTGTAAAACCATGATTAAAGTGGTACCTTTACATAAGGGATATGTTCAAATTAAGAGAAATAATATGTCAAACACTTGGAAGTATTTTTATACTTGCCATATAAATCTTGCTGTATCTACCTGTTTTATTCAACTGAATTTAGTAAGCACTAAAGATGATAAAGCACAATAACCTCCTATTAGTTACTGAACAACTGTTTCTTCAGTTAGTCATTGTAACAACCACTGGGTGTATGAAGATAACGAAGACAAAGTTGCTGTCCCTGGGGTCTCTACATGCAGAAAGGAAGAAAGATGAGAAAACAATAAGCAATGTGATGGAATGGAACATCATATCATAAAGTAAGAGTTCAGCAGCAGCTGCTCTCCCCAGGGTCCAGTAAGAGACCCCTGACCCAGTCATTCATGAAGAGAAGGAGGCCATTATGGCAGAAGTAACAGAGGAAAGACAGGCTCAATTTTCCAACAAGCCAGATGCCCGTAGAACAGAAGCTTGAGAAATTTCCATTTGTACAGTGAGTCACACCTGCTGCCTGTTGACCAGCTCCTCTTCCTCACCCCTTCCTAACTCCTGTTCTCCTGCACGTGGTTATGAGACAGGCACTAGGCCCCTCATCTAACCACCTGCTGCTGCCTGCTAAGCAACTCTTCTTCCTTGCCCCACCTGTTTTCCTTCCCCTGCTATATATAAACCCTTAACTTTAGTTGGCGAGGGAAAGACATATTTGAGGCTTGCCTCCCATCCCTCCAGCTGATGTCACCCGTAATAAAGCCATTTTCCCTGGCCATACTCATTGTCTCAGTGACTGGCTTTCTGTGTGGCAAGCAGCAGGACCTAGGCTGAACCCCTAGCAATCGGTAACAGGCATTGCTCTTTTAAAGGCTCCAGGTCGCTAAAGGAGATGAGGTTGAGAATATAGACAGCAGAACAGACAAATCATTAAAGATGCTGATGGTAGACAGTACAGATTCTGGAGGTGGCCTGCTTGGGTTCAAATCCTGGTTCTACCGCTTAGCAGCTTCGTGACTTTGCAAAAATTAAATACCCTCAATGCCTCAGTTTCCAGGTCTATAAAATGGGGACAATAGTAATGATAGTAATAACTACCTCATAGAGATGGCGGAAATTAAGTAATGGACATAAAGGGCTTAGCACTATGCCTGTATTGAAAGTAGTAAATGCTCAATACATGTTAGTGGCTGCTGCTTTTAATATAGATCTAGATCTCTATCTTCCAAGATGACATAGATTTAGATATATGAATAACTGTAGATACCTCAGGGGAACCACCTTCTTCACCATGTCTGCCCTGTTTTATGCTGGGAAACCAAATCATCTTAAGTCATTTCCTGGTAGACTTCATTCACAACAGTTCTGTCCTAGCTGCTGAGAGGAAAGCATGAGTAGATTTTCTGTGCCTACGCTGTTCCCACCCACTGATTATTCTGGACTCCTCAACCCTCCTTTCCAGATACCTGCCCCTGTCCAACCTCCTTTCTAAGTAACCAAGTCAATTAATATGTAAAGGTTTAGCACTGAAGAACTGCCAGGAGCAGAGGGTCCCCAGTGGCTAAGCAGACCGTATTCTACCTCCCAGGTTTCCTCCTCCTTCCCTTGGAGGGTCTGTAGTTTCTATTGCCCTTGTCATCCTCATCCATCTATCCACCCATCCATCCATCTATCCACCCATCCATCCATCCATCCATTCAGCCATCCATGTGGCCATTCAAACATCTATCAACCAGGGACAATTTTGCAAGGAACTTCCAGCAATGCCTAGAGATAGATATTCTTGGTTATCACAATTGGTGGTGGGGGGCAGGGTGCTTCTGGCATCCAGTAGTTAGAGACCAGGGATGTTACTAATGCAGAGGACAGCCCATACAACGAGAGTTCTTCGGCCTAAAATACCAGTGGTCCCAAGGTTGTGAAACTCTGTATCCAGCCAGCCATCTGACCATCCAGACATACCTTTATCTACTTATTCCTTCTGTATTTACCTTCATGACTATGTGGTTCATCCTGGAAAGACTACAGGTAAGGTTTGCTCATAGGCCCCCATCCCAATCTTTGATGGTGTTTTATACCTTCCCATTCATGTCTAAGAAGATAATTTAGCTATTCAAAGACAGAAAATACCTTAACAATGTACTTTGGTCTCTGAATACGTCTACTGGCATTGACAGGTAGGGGGCTGTCTAGACAAACACCCAGAAACATTCCCCATTCCTTGAGCGGGAATCCCGATGACCAGGGACTGACTGATACTAGGGAATCTCACAAGGTGATCAGTTTGCAGTGGAGAGTGGCACCGTCCCCGCGGACCTCTCCCCGTGGCTGCCAGGCAGACACCCAAGACTTCCAGTCTCTGTCCTCATCTTACCCTGCTTCTCTGCAGCATGTGACACAGTTGACCACACCTCCCCTGTTAGAGCATGATCCTCTCTTGGCTTCTGTGCACCACACATTCCTGATAGGAGGTTTCCTCATCTCCATGCTGGTTTCTTCCCGTCTTCTGCTCAACCTCTAAAAGTGCGCAAGCCCCAAGGCTTCATCCTGGCCTTTGGCTGCTCCTTCTATGGGTTATTCCCAGGTGGCCTCGTTCAGCCTCATGATTTTCAATTCCCTATAAGCTGAATCCCAAATCTGTATCTCCAGCCCAGCCTCCTCCCAGGATCTACGTATCAAACTGCTACTTAATGTCTCCTGGATGTTTAAAGGACATCTCAAACCCAACACAACTGAGATAATTCTCCCCTATTCCTCTCTCCACAGGCTTCCATTTCACAACCATCTACCCTGTTCCTTAGACCAAAAGCCTGGGAGTCATCCTGGAGTCCTCTCTTTCCTTCCTACCTCCCCACACATCCAATTCTTTTCCAAGTTCTTCTGACTCTATTTACAAACATAGCGCAACTCCACCCACTTCTCTCTATATCCCAGAATATAATGCGTCCCTTAAATGCAGGGACCCGGTCAATCCCTCACTGTGTATCTCCAGTGCCTGGCACACAGTAGGTGCTCATTAAATGAAACTTCAGATGGGTGGTGAACACCCACTCCTGAGTTAAGTGAAATTAGAAACCAAAAGGTTGTCTAGTAGACATCCGATAGGGCAGCAGGCAGGACAGTGGAGGGGGTGACTCAAGGACTATTTCAGCAGATGATGGAAATACGCAATGACTTTCCCCAGACCTGCAGACTCAATTTGTTGTTTGGTTTGCTCTGAACTTCATGTGTCCCTTCCTTGGGCTTGATTCACCTCCACCCCTTAGCAAGCAGCTGGTGCTTATTCACTTTTGGTTGAATGAATGAGTTTTTGAAAGCTTTCAAGTCCCTATCCTTTGAGCTCCCTGTTTCACCTCCTTCTCTGAACACATTCTTTCCTCACACCAGGTACAGTATAACTAGTTAGGCCTCAGCTTGCCTAAGGCCTATTTACAAATAATGTCTTAGAGTAGGTCATTCCTCTCAACCATTATACTTTGATTTTTCTTAATTTCATTCTAAGGATCACATTATCTAAGTGTGTTAGTTTGCTAAGGTTGCCATAACAAAGTACCATGGACTGGGTGGCTGGAAGGCCAACACCAAGGTGTCTGCAGGGTTGGTTTCTCCAGAGGCCTCTCTCCCTGGCTTGTAAATGCCATCTTCTCCCAAGGGGTCCCGTGGTCCCCCTTTTGTGTGTGTCTGTGTCTGAATCTCCTCTTCTTATAAGGACAGTGATGTAAAAGGAATGAAGGGAGGGGGGTGGCCAGCACTGGATTAGGACCCACTCTAATGGCCTCATTTTAATGTAATTACCTCTTTAAAGACCCTATCTCCAAATACAGTCCCATTCTAAGGTATTGGAGATTAAGACTTCAACATATGAATTGAGGATAGGGTACAATTTAGCCCACTAAACTGTCACCAATTCCTAGACTTACACTTTTTTATTGACAACAATAATTACAGAGGAAAAAGTGTCCTTAAGCATAGCCCAAAAGACAGCTCAAGTTCTAAAAAGAAATGCCTCCCATACCCAGGCCAAAGAGGTCCACACTCCCTAAACAAGTACAAACTGCTAGGAGAAACCAAATACCCTTATCCCTGTGGACGAACCCGAACTTTAATCTTGTGGGTGGAACACAACTGTGTTGTGAAACATGAATGTGAAAGAACAGACAAGGCCTCCTGGCACATGCTATGATTTTTCCTGATTGAATTTCCACTTCTACAACAAATAGACTCTGAATTTGACAACAGTGGGTGATCTCTAGTAGACCCATCTTGCCCCAGCTGACTCCTGTTCATCAGCTCATTACTTCAGCAATGCCTCCCCAGAAAAGCCCACCCTGAATACCCTAGCCAATGCTGGCCGCCCCCCACCCTTCATTCCACTTACATCACTGTTTTATTTTCTTCAAAGCACTTACTCTTGGAAATAATCACACTTACTTACTTGCTTATTTCCTGACTCCTTTCACTAGAGCACAGATGAAAGAGAATAGTAGGGCCCTTGTCTGTCTTGGTTCAGGTCTGAAACCCCACAGCCTGGTGCATGAGACACCTTGTTCAATCAATAGGCGTTGAATGAATGAATAAGACGCTGCTGTACTTTTAAGAGTAGGTTTGACTTTCAGGTGACTTTTTTTTTCCTTTTTCTTTTTTCTTTCTTTCTTTCTTTCTTTCTTTTTTTTTTTTTTTTTTTTTTTTTTTTTTTGAGACAGGGTCTTACTTTGCCACCCAGGCTGGAGTGCAGTGGCGAGATCTCAGCTCATTGCAACCTCCGCCTCCCAGGTTCAAGTGATCCTCTCACCACAGCCTCCTGAGTAGCTGGGATTACAGGCATGCGCCACCACACCTGGCTAATTTTTGTATTTTTCGTGGAGACGGGGTTTCACCATGTTGGCCAGGCTGGTCTCGAACTGCTGACCTCAAGTGATCCACCCGCCTCAGCCTCCCAAAGTGCTGGGATTACCTCCCAGAGTGCTGAGCCACCGCGCCTGGCCTCAGGTGACTTTTTCATATTCATCCTCCAAACTGTATTTGTCTTTTTCTGAATCTAAAGTGATTAAAAATTATTTGCCTTCCTTCTTGGCGGTGACTCAAACTTGTAGCCGGGAAGGAACGCGGGGGAGGGGAGGTCGGGGTGGAACGGAACAGTAGCAGAAGCGCGGCCCTGCAGACTGCCACAAGGGGGCGCCGCCGGAACCCAGTTTCTCTCGGGGTTTTCGCCCCTAGCAAGGCCGGGCAGAGACTCCCAGAGGCCTCAAAGGCCCTCAGCTGGGCGCCACCACTTCCAGGCCTGCGGTCCCCGAACATGCCTCTTGCCCTCTGCAGGTTCCCCACCGCGGGAAGAGAGGCCCGGCCCCCAGGAAGAAGGCTGGCTACAAAAACATTCCCTTCTCGTCAACTACAAATACAGAATTCCTAGGAAGAAATTAATAATCTACCTAAAGAAAGGCACAAAGCTTTACTACGGACCATAAAGCTTAAAGTAAATGGAGAGACAAACCATATTCTTGGATGGGAAGATTATGAAGATACTGATTCTCCCCCAAATTAAAGCAAATCCAATTTAAATCCCATAGGTTTTTACAAACAAGTAGCAAAACCATTTTAAAATTTGTCTTGGAAAACCAACACACAACAATAGTCAAGATCATTTTTTTTAAAAAAGTAATAATGATCAATAATTTTGATGTTTGTGTGTGTGTATCAGTGCTGGAAGGAAATATTGGTCAGTATATAAGGAGGAGAGGAACTTTCTGCATGCACAAGCAAGGAATAAACCGTAATAGAAAAGTTTGATAGATTTATGTGTCAAAAGAGCCCATGAATGCAATAAAGAGGCAGATGTCCAAATGGAAAAATACCAATGACTTCTGATGGACACAGGTAATATTCTTAATATACAGAGGGGTCTTCTCTGTTTTTTATGAAGATCAACAGACAAATAGAAAACTGGTAAAGGACACAGGCAGGCTATTCAGAAAGAACTATTTGACCAATAAACAGAGGAAAATATTCCAGACCTCCCAGTAATCAGAGAGGTGCAAGTTAAAACAACATTATGGCCGGGCGCAGGGGCTCACGCCTGTAATTCCAGCACTCTGGGAGGCTGAAGTGGAAGGATCACTTGGGGCCAGGAGTTCGAGCCCAGCCTAGGCAACATGCAGAAACCCCGTCTCTACAAAAAATATACAAAACGCCGGGCATGGTGGCTCATGCATGTAATCCAGCACTTTGGGAGGCCGAGGCGGGCAGATCACCCGAGGTCAGGAAATCGAGACCAGCCTGGCCAACATGGTGAAACCCTGCCTCTAGTAAAAATGCAAAAATTAGCTGGGCGTAGTGGAGGCGGGCGCCTGTAATCCCAGCTACCCTGGAGGCTGAGGTAGGAGAACCGCTTGAACTCGGGAGGTGGAGGTTGCAGTGAGCCGAGATCGTGCCACTGCACTCCAGCCTGGGCGACAGAGGGAGATTTCGTCTCAAAAAACAAAAACAAACAAACAAACAAAAATTAGCCAGGCGCGGTGGCATGCTCCTGTAGTCCCAGCTATTCAGGAGGCTGAAGTGGGAGGACTGGTTGAGCCCAGGAGGTCAAGGATGCAGTGAGCCAAGGTTGCACCACTGCGCTCCAGCCTGGGCCATAGAGCGAGACCCTGTCTCAAAACAAAACAAAACAAAACAAAACAACACCCCCACCCCCACCCCCGCCAAAAACCCATGACGCTCTCTTCTGCCTACCAAACAGGCAAATGTTAACTAAAAAGATGGTCCCAGAACCTGGGAGATACCTTCCTCCAGCCAGTTTCTACCTCGCATCTCCCACAGTCGCGCTCGCTCCCAGACACTGGCGATGCGCAGCGAAAACGCTGAGCAAAGCTCCTGCTGTGCTGGGGCCCACGCTCCCGGGACAAAGGTGGGAACGCGGAGATGTGCGACAAAACAGATAATGCGTCACAAACACACACTAGCGGGCAATGCGTGCTATAAAGAAAAATCACGCGGTAGGGGCAGAGAGTTGAGGCGGTTACCATTCGATGGCGAGGCCGGGGAAGGCAGGGGTGCCGGGGGATCCCAGACCTGGATGACGTCAGTCAACCACGCACAGGTGCGGGAAAGGATGTTCCCGGCTGCAGGGCCCAAAGCCTGTATGCAGGAGCGGGGCCAATGTGTTCAAGAGATGGGAGGAGAGGTGGTAGAGGCGGAGGCCAGGTCGCCGCCCCCGCTGGTAGAACAGGGTGTGGAGCCCCCTGGCCAGGCTTGGGGTTATTTCTGAATGACAGAGGAAGCCGGGGAGGGTGTTTGGCAGGGGCCTGGCAGGATTGATTTATGTTCTCAAGTGCGCCCACTGGCGGCTGCGGGGAGAACAGCCTTGGCGGGGGCGGTGGAGGCGCCAGGTGAGAGACCCGTTGAGATGGTCCCAACGAAAGGATGGCGTGGACCACGGTGGGAGAAACGGTCCCATCTGGATAGACTTTGGAGGAAGAGCCTGGGGACTTACTGATAGATTCGGTGTAGGCTGTGAAACAAGGAGGGGAGACGAGGATGGTTTCAAGTTTGGGCCGAGGCTGCTGAGACAGAGTTGTCCTGGCTGGGAATGGAGAAGGCTGGAAGAGGGCCAGGTTTGGAAGAGAACGTCCTGTGATGGTGGGAATGTAAAGAGTCACAGCTTTTTAGAAGAGCTGATTGTCAATATTTGTCAAATATTTTGCGAGGTGCAGGCCATTTAAACCAGCTAACCCACTTGTAGAAACTTATCTTAGAAAAACAGCAGGCTAGGAAGCAAGGAAGTACATTGTGCATATAAATTATCTTCAAGGCTGCTTTGCTTGCAAAAGCAAACATTTGGAAAAACATAAATATTTTCCATCAAATAAAATACAGTGCATCAAAAGATAGAACCCTATACGTCCATTAAAATACAATCTGCCCTGGATGACATGGGGAGGTGATCAGAAAATTTGAGGTGAAAAACAGCAGATCAGAAAATTATACAATCTCACTTTTTATAAAATCAGCTTTGTAGGTGTGCGTGTGTAGGTAGAGAAAACCTGGAAGAATACACACTGATTGCACATTGAGCTGGATAACAGCATTTATCCTAGGAGAGTCTAATTACAGTCAAGGCAGACGTTATGGGCTGAATTGTGTTCCCCTCCACATTCATATGTTGATACTGGGCACGGTGGCTCATACCTGTAATCCCAGCACTTTGGGAGGCCAAGGCAGGCAGATCACTTGAGGTCAGGAGTTTGAAACCAGCTTGGCCAACATGGTGAAACCCCATCTCTACTAAAAATACAAAAATTAGTCAGGTGTAGTGGTGCACACCTGTAATCCCAGCTACTCGGGAGGCTGAGGCATGAGAATCGCTTGAACTCAAGAGGTAGAGGTTGCAGTGAGCCGAGATCACGCCACAGAACTTTGGGAGACAAAGCGAGATTCCATCACAAAGAAAAAAAGGAAAAAAATGTATATGTTAAAGTCCTGACCCCAGTACCTCAGAATGTGTTGCAAATAGAGTGGTTACAGATGTCATTAGTTAAGGTGAGGTCGTTAGGGTGGGCCCTATTCCAAGAGACTGATGTCCTCATTAAAAGGGGAAATTTGGATACAGACACACAGGGAGAACATGGTGAGAAAATAGAGGCAGAAATCAGGGCAATACCAAATACACACCAAAGAATGCCAAAGACTACCAGTAAGCCAACAGGAGCTGGGACAGAGGCAGGCAGCCAGTTCTTCCTCACAGCCCCCAGAGGAAACCAACCCTGCTGGCGCTTTGATCTTGCACTTCAGATCCTCCAGTGCTGAGAGACGATAAATGTTGTTTGAGCCACTCCATTGGGGTGCTTGATTATGGCAGCCTTAGCAAACTAATACAGCTGACTTGCTCTCTCATCTGAAATTTCCACACTACGCAATATATTTATCTTCGGAAAACCTAAGTATTTTCGCTTTAAATAGAAAATTTAATTAATGATTAAGTTATCTGGCATAATAACTTAATTGGGTAAAAACAACATTCAAATTTGTATTCCTGTTGATGGCATTTTCATTTCCTGAGTGGTATCCTGAAAAATTCAGGTAAAACAATGTCATTGTTTTAAAAAAATGTTTTAAATTGAAAACCATACTCAACACCCTGCTGGCGAGGCTGTCAGAAGGAGGTAGCAGTAGTGGCAGTGCTGGGTGGTTTGACTGAGGAGACCTTTGTGGAGAGCAATGAAGATACCCATTGCAGTGTTGTTTATAACAGTGAAAAACTGGACGTAATCCAAACAACCAGCAGTTGAAAGTTCTCTGGGTTATAGCACCTCCCAGTTCTATGCCATTTACCTCATTTAATCGTAATATTATTATTTAGCCATTATTACCTATGAAATAGATAATGTTTCCCCCAATTTGTAGACAGAAACATAATGAAGATGAGAAAAGGAGTTCATCTTCACTAGCAATGTTTTAAAGTTAGGAAAAGAAGAACAGAACAACATGAATAGAAGAGAAAGAAATTACAGTCATTGTTTTAAATGCAGAAATAATCAGAAAACAACAAATATATATAACTGATATATCCAAAAGGTGGTTGTTTCAAAAAAAAACATAATCAGCAAATGTCTGGCACTTCCACTTTTTTTGAATTAAGACAACAACAACAAAACTTTACAATATTGAGGTATATGTTCTTATGAAATTAAAGGACATGTTTTAAATGACTTCACTAACTCTTGATAAGAGCATGGTGTCACCAGTTCTTGTAAGTATGGCTGATGATAAATTGAAAAAAAAATTCTGGAGAGGAATTTAGTAACTTTTATAAAAAAGCCTATTATATGGGGATGAAGATTTGTACACAAAGATGTTTACGCAAGCTGGAACCCTTGAGCTCAAGTGGTCCTCCTACCTCAACCTCCAGATTAGCTGGGATGGGACTACAGACACGTGCCACCATAACCAGCTAATTTTTTTATTTTTTATTTTTGTAAAGATGGGCTTCTTGCTATGTTGCCCAGGCTGGTCTCAAACTCGTGGTCTCAAGCAATCCTCCCACCACAGCCTCCCATAGGCTGGGATTATAAAAGAAGCCACCTAAACTGGCCCGCTCTCGGCTCTTCAAGGGCACCTGCTTTCCTTGTCACAGAGCCCTCCTCCCGCGTCTTGAAACCAGCAGCACTGCATCAAGTCTTTCATTGAGTCCTTCCTATGTTTTTATTTTATTTTATTTTATTTTATTTTATTTTATTTTATTTTATTTTACTTTATTTTATTTTATTTTATTTTATTTTATTTTATTTTATTTTATTTTATTTTATTTTTATTTTATTGAGATGGAGCCTGGCTCTGTCACACAGGTTGGAGTGCAGTGGCACGATCCTGGCTCACTGCAACCTCTCCCTCCCCGGTTCAAGCGATTCTCCTGCCTCAGCCTCCCGGGTAGCTGGGATTACTGGCACCTGCCACCATGCCAGGCTAATTTTTGTATTTTTATAGAGGCGGGGTCATAAACTTAATTACATCTGCAAAGTTCTTTCATCATGTAAGGTTAACAGGTTCCAGAGATTAGGACATGGATATCTTTGAGAGAAGGAGGAGGCATTCTGCCTTCCACAGAAGAAAATGTTGAAATTAAAGAGAAAAAAAAAGCAGGATATTAATCAGGGTTTCTCAACCTTGGAGCTATTGATATTTTAGACTGGATAGTTCTTTGTCATGGGGACCATCCTGTGCATTACAGAGTGTTCAGCAGCAGCTCTGGCTTCTACCCACTAGAGCCCAGCAACACACACAAGCCTCCAGTTGTGACAACTGAAAATATCTCTAAATGTCCTTGTTGAGGAAGGTCAAAATCGCCCCCAACTGGGAACACACACACACACACACGCACAGAGTGTGGTCCTGATTCTGTAAAAAACACAGCACACACACACACACGCACATGCATGCATGCTCGTATATATGTAGAGTACAAACTATTGAAGAAAAATAAAGTATTAATAGTGGTTATCATGGCTTTTGTCATAATAGTTGTTTTTTGTTCTTTAGGCTTTTCTCTGCCTTTCAAGTTGGAATAGCTCTTACTTTTAAGCATTATTTTACAAAGCAATTTCGCCCCAAATAGATTTTCAAACATGAAATTTATGTTTTTATTCCTAGGAGAAATGCTACTTCATAGCACTTTGCTGTTCTAATGTACTTTTGGATTTTTAAAATCTCTATTCATAACTAAGTGATGTTTTTTTCTTTTATTTGTCAGATTTTTGTGTCAGAATATATAATCATGCTAAAATTAATTGAAGCATCAATAGAATTGGCAGTGCCTTTTGTTTGAAAGAACCATCCAGTTAAATGGTTGGGCTGTTCAGAGTTGTTTTTTGGAGATAATTGCTTGAGAACTTTTTTCAGTAGTTTCCTTTATTATAGGGTATTATCATTTTCACTTCTTCTTGAGTCCATTTTGGTCATTTATACTTTTTCATAAAACCACCCACATCAGGGCATTTATATTCATTAGATAGGACTGTATAGAAAAATACCTTATAATTTGTCATATCCACTATATCTATAGTTTTATCTCTTATTTATTCATTATATTTTCACGAGATTTGTCTCTTTCTATTGATTTTTTAAGAACTGCCTCTTCAACATGCTTATCAGTTCTTTGGATTTTCTATTTTCTTATTCATTTGTTTTATTTCTTCTGTTTTTTGTTTGTTTGTTTTTTCTTTTTGATACAGAGTCTCACTCTGTCACCCCGGCTGGAGTGCAGTGGCACAGTCTTAGCTCACTGCAATCTCCGCCTCCCGGATACAAGCAATTCTCCTACCTCAGCCTCCCGCATAGCTGGGATTACAGGTGCCCACCACCATGCCTGGCTAAT
>NC_045444.1:117287984-117395726 GCF_002776525.5 Piliocolobus tephrosceles
TTTTTTTTTTTTTTTTTTTTTTTTTTTTTTTTTTTTTTGAGACGAAGTTTCGCTCTTGTTGCCCAGGCTGAAGCACAATGGCGCGATCTCGGCTCACTGCAACCTCTGCCTCCCAGGTTCAAGCTATTCTCCTGCCTCAGCCTCCCAAGTAGCTGGGATTATAGGCAACGGCCGCCACGCCTGGCTGATTTTTGTATATTTAGTAGAGACGAGGTTCACTATGCTGACCAGGCTGGTCTCAAATCTTCTGTTTTCTTTAGGTTTGTTTTGTTGTTCCCCTGCAGGGTTTTTGGCTGTCAATACTTAAGTCATTTGCTTTATTTTTATTATTTTAATTATAAATTCTTATTTTTTAAACTATGGATTTTCTTTTCTTTTTTTCTTTCTTTCTTTCTTTCTTTTTTTTTTTTTTTTGAGACGGAGTTTTGCTCTTGTTGCCCAGGCTAGGGTGCAATGGCATGATCTCAGCTCACTGCAACCTCCGCCTCCTGGGTTCAAGCAATTCTGCCTCAGCCTCCCAAGTAGCTGGGATTACAGGTGTGTGCCACCACGCCCAGCTATTTTTTTTTGTATTTTTAGTAGAAATGGGGTTTCTCCATGTTAGCCAGCTGGTCTTAAACTCCTGACCTCAGGTAATCTGCCCGCCTTGGCCTCCCAAAGTGTTGGGATTACAGGCGTGAGCCACCGCACCTGGCTAAATTATGGATTTTCACAAGGATTGCTGAGTCCCATTACCCAATTCCCTTTCTTCTTTAGTAATAGAAACTGATTTAACTGAGCTCATTGCTACCTAGTTTGAAAGACTGCATTTCTCAATCTTTATCTCTGTAATTTTTTTTTTTTTTTTTTTTGAGACGGAGTCTCGCTCTGTCGCCCAGGCTGGAGTGCTGTGGCCGGATCTCAGCTCACTGCAAGCTCCGCCTCCCGGGTTCACGCCATTCTCCTGCCTCAGCCTCCCGGGTAGCTGGGACTACAGGCGCCGCCACCTCGCCCGGCTAGTTTTTTATAGTTTTTAGTAGAGACGGGGTTTCACCGTGTTAGCCAGGATTGTCTCGATCTCCTGACCTCGTGATCCGCCCGTCTCGGCCTCCCAAAGTGCTGGGATTACAGGCTTGAGCCACCGCGCCCGGCCAGCTCTGTAATTTTTCTAATTTGCCATCTGCCCCTTTCTTTCTTTTTGTTTTTTTTGTTTGTTTGTTTGTTTGTTTGTTTTGGCAGCGTCTCATGCTGTCACCTAGGCTGGAGTGCAGTGGCACAGTCATGACTCACTACAGCCTCTTTCTCCCAGGCTCAAGTGATCCTCCCACCTCAGCCTCCCAAGTAGCTGGGACTACAGGTGCACACTACCATGCTCAGCTAATTTGTGTACTTTTTGTAGAGATGGGGTTTTGCCACATTGCCCAGGCTGGTCTTGAACTTCTGGGCTCCCGTTCTTCTGGCTCAGCCTCCCAAAGTGCTGGGATTACAGGTGTGAGCCACCACATTTGACCCCTCTCTGTATTTCATTCATGACATTTTCAGATATGCAAATATATCAAATTTTCCATCATGATTTCTTTCCTGTAGAAAGTGCCTACTTTATATTCACCAATGTTTTCTTCTAGCACTGCTATTTCCATTACCGTGAAATCTTCAGTCATCATTACTTTTATTTTAAAATTCTTGGCAACTGCAAAGTATTGGCTTTTCAAGATAAATTTCAGCATGATTTTTCTACTTGTCCACAAAAGTATGTTAGGACTTCAATTGGATTTACTTTAGTTTGAGCAAGAATTGACGTTTTCATAATCTTCCTATCCAGAAGTGTGGTTTGTCTTTTCACTTACTTAGCTTCTTCTCTACAGCAGAATTGTGCCTTCCTTTATATCGTTTATAAACTTGTTCCTAGGAACGCTACATTTGTAGTTGCTATTGTGATGGGGTAATTTACCATCATCGTGCTTCCAGCTGCACGTTGTAATGGTGTGTGTCCCCGCAGCTGGGTGGCTGAGGCTATTTACAGACAGCCATTTTCGTAGAGTCCTTGCGGGTCAGCCTCCCCTTCCTGCAGTCCGGGTATCTGAAGAGAGAATCTCGTGTGAAGAGGCCCCTGGGAGTAGGAACTGGCAGGGATAGAGATTCAGTCATGAAGGTTATCTCTCCAGAACCAATCACTAAACCACCTCTCTCCAAAGAAGCTCTTTCTACCAAAGAATTTCAGCATCACATCTAGCTCTGTGGCTCACCCTGAGACCACATGTGCAGCAGGATAATCAACGAAAGGTCTAACAGAATCTTCTGAGCTGATAATGAAGGACTCTGTTCCTCCTTCTGCAAGCCACACCTATCACCCATGGTGGCTCCTGTGTGAAACCCAACCTACCATTATGAAAATCTCACCTCCTCGTCTGTGAAGAAAACATTAAAAATGAGATTCTGGGGACTAGGCACAGTGGTTCACCCCTGTAATCCCAGCACTTTGGAAGGCCGAGGCAGGCAGATTGCTTGAGGCCAGGAGTTCAAGACCAGCCTAGCCAACATGGTGACACCCTGTCTCTACTAAAAATACAAAAAAATTAGCCAGGCATGGTGGCGCATACCTGTATTCCCAGCTACTCCGGAGACTGAGGGCAAGAATAGCTTGAACCTGGGAGGTGGAAGTTGCCATGAGCTGAGATTGTACCACTGCACTCCAGCCTGGGCAACGGAGTGAGACTTGATCCAAAAAAAGAAAAAAGAAAAAAAGAAAAGAAAAAGAAAATAAGATTCTGAAGGCTAGGTGTAGTGGTTCATGTCTGTAGTCCCAGTACTCTGGAGGCTGAGGCAGGTGGATCACTTAAGCCCAGGGGTTAGAGACCAGCCTGGGCAACATGGCAAAACCCTATCTCTAAAAAAAGAAAACAATAAGACTAAGTTCCCAGATAGGTATGTACTCAGCAGTGAGGTGTGCATACGTTCACTGAGGACACGAGCAAGGATGTTTATAAGCAGCACTGTTTGTTACAGCCCCAAACTGGAAACAGTCCAAATATCTATCCATAGTGGAATGGATAAAGAAATTGTAGTACACGAAAGAATACCTACAATCATGAGAATGAACCAACTGCCAATATATTTTCAACACAGACTCTCACAACCATAGTGTTAAGGATGCCAGACAGAGAAGACAGCACATAGCATGCGATTCATGAATGTGAAGTTTTGAAAAATAGAGAAAGCTCCTTAATGAACAGGAAATTAGGATAGTGGTTACTCATGGGTAAGAAGTGGTGATGGGAAGAGGAATGAGGGGCCATCAGTGGATCTGTTAATGTTCTGGCTCTCAACCTGGGTACCTTGTTACATCAGCCCTAGGAAACTATTAGAAAAGGCATCTACGAAAAACTTGCCTAAATTACATTCCTAGTGAAACAGCAAACATTTTCTCTCTAGGATCAGAAACAAGGTGAGGCTGTTCACCATCGTCACATCTATACCACATTGTACTGGAGCCCTTACTCGTAAGCCAAGAGAAAGAAAAGGCATAAAGATTGAGGAAAAGAGGTAAAACTGTCTTTATTCTCAGATGATGCGATTATGTATATAGAAACTCAAGGAACCTATTTAAAATACCATGACTAGAAAATGAATGGCCGGGCGCAGTGGCTCAAGCCTGTAATCCCAGCATTTTGGGAGGCCGAGACAGGCGGATCCCGAGGTCAGGAGATCGAGACCATCCTGGCTAACACGGTGAAACTCCGTCACTACTAAAAAATACAAAAAACTAGCCGGGCGAGGTGGCGGGCGCCTGTAGTCCCAGCTACTCGGGAGGCTGAGGCAGGAGAATGGCGTAAACCCAGGAGGCGGAGCTTGCAGTGAGCTGAGATCCGGCCACTGCACTCCAGCCAGGGCTACAGAGTGAGACTCCGTCTAAAAAAAAAAAAAAAAAAAAAAAAGGAAAGAAAGAAAATGAATATATACAGTTTGTAAAGAATACAAGGTTGGCTGGGTGTGGTGGCTCACGCCTATAATCCCAGCACTTTGGGAGGCTGAGGTGGGTGGATGGATCACGAGGTCAGGAGATCGAGACCATCCTGGCTAACACAGTGAAACCCTGTCTCTACTAAAACTACAAAAAGTTAGCCAGGCGTGGTGGTAGGCGCCTGTAGTCCCAGCTACTCGGGAGGCTGAGGCAAGAGAATGGCATTCTCTGAGGCAAGAGAATGGCAGAGCGTGCAGTGAGCCAAGATCATGCCACTGCACTCTAGCCTGGGCTATGGAGTGAGACTCTATCTAAAAAAAAAAAAAGAGAATACAAGGTCGATTTTCCAAATCCCATTGTATGTCTGTACATTACCAATAAAGAATTATAAAATGAAACAAATAAATGCAATAGCATCAAAAACATAAAATGCTTGGACATAAATTGAACAAAAGATGTTCAAGACCTCTATACTCTCTATACTAAAAAGAACACATTAGTGAGAGGAATTAAACAAATGGAGAAATATACCATGTTCATGGATTTGAAATCAAAATAGTTGAGATATCATTTTCCCCAAAAGTGGTTTATAGATTTAACATAAGCCCAATTAATACCAACAGGTTTTCTTTTGTAGAAATTGATAAACCAATTCAAATGGTTATTTGTGTATTCAAAGGATCTAGAAAAGCTAAACAGCCTTGAAAAAGCCAGAGTACTCATACTGTCTGATTGTAATACTTATTAGAAATCTAAAGCAATCAAGATAGTGTGAAATTGGCACAAGGATAGAAAAAAATAAACTAATGTAACAGAACAAAGAGTCTAGAAATAAATCCATTAAACGTTGTCAATTGGTTTTTGACAAAGATGCCAAAACAATTAAATGAGAAAAGCAAACTTTTTTAAACAAATAGTGCTGGGACACCTGTATAACCACATGGAAAAGAAATAAACCTCAACCCCAACCTCACACCTTACATTAAAAAATCAGTTAAAAGTGGATCACAGACCTATATATGAAACCTAAAACTGAAAGACTTTTGAAAGAAAGAATATGAGAATATCTTCAAAATTTGAACATGGGTGTTTAAAGAATTTTTAGACAGGACATTAAAAGCACTAACAATAAAATTAAAATTTATACATTATCAAAATTATAAATTTCTACTCATGAACAGACAAAATTTTAAAAGTGAAATACCACAGTCTGAAAGGAAATATTCACAATGAATATACATGACAAACGACTTGTATCCACAATATAAAATGAATTCCTACAAATCAATAATTAAAAGACAATCTAAATGACCAAAAGACCTGAGCAGGCACTTCACAAAAGAAGATATACAAATGGCCAATACCACACAAAAAGATGTTCAGCATCATTAGTCATCAGAAATATACAAATTAAAACTACAATAAAATAAATTTTTACTAAATAGAATTGCTAAAATTAAAATGACTGACAGCACCAAATATTGGTAAGGTTGTGGAGCAACTGAAACTCTCATACATTGCTGGTGGGAGTGTAAAATAGCACAGATATGTTGGCAGGGCTGTACCAAGATGGGAAGAGAGTCATGTGAATGGTCTGTACAGATCAGGCAATAAGGCAGTGCAATTTCTGCACAGAATTTAAAAATGATAATAAACCTAACTGAAAATTGACCTACTTTACATTATCACAATGCATTCACATTTCTAAACAATGTCAGTGATAAAATATGTCTATCTTGTAGGGTGGGCCATTTCTACCTCATCCTCACTGATGCTATTTACTCAAGAGAAATTAAAACAAAAATACACGTGAAGAAAAGTCTATAGCAATTTTATAGTGGAAGACTGAAGGCAACCCAAATGTCCATGCCAGGAGAATGGATAAACAAGTTGTAGTATATTTAAAAAATGGAAAATTACTCAGCAAGTAAAAAGAACAAACTATAGTGGATGACCTCCTAAACATATTCAGTGAAACTAGACACAAAAGAATACATGTTGCACAGTATATGAAATTCACGAACATGGCCAGTCATGGTGACTCACACCTGTAATCCCAGCACTTTGGGAGGCCAAGGTGGGTGGATCACCTGAGGTCAGGAGTTTGAGACCAGCCTGACCAACATGGTGAAACCCCGTCTCTACTAAAAACCTCCTTTAAAAAAATTAGCCAGGTATGGTGGCACACACCTGTAGTCTCAGTAACTCGGGAGACTGAGGCACGAGAATTGCTTGAACCCAGGAGGTGGAGGTTACAGTGAGCCAAGATGGTGCCACTGCACTCCAGCCTGGGTGACAGAACAAGACTCTGTCTCAAAAAAAAAAAAAAAGAAAAGGAAAGAAATTAAAGAACAGATAAAACTTAATCTATAGTGATGGAAACCAGAACAGTGGTTGCCAGTGGTGGTGGGGATTTACTGGAAAAGAATGGGAAGAAAGTTTCTGGAATTATGGAAATGTTCTATATCTTGACTGGTTTGTTGGATACATGAATATATATCTTTGTAAAATAGTTTTTAATTTTACCTAAATTTTTTTAACTTATCTTCAACACTGAGCTCTCAGCTAGCTCCTCAGTGGAAAAGAGGGGCCTCTGAGGGGAGCAGGTGGAGGTAGGGGAGGTGGAGCTAAAGATAGACACTGCTCTTGTCAGAAGAACAGGATCTCAAACTCATCCAGTCCCTGACTCAGAGCATGTGATTGATGGAGCACACTTCTCCTTCAGAAGAACTCTGAGGGCAATGGGCACACCCTTGTCTGAGCCCCTTACGTTTCCAAAAAGCTAATCTACAGACCCTCTATGGATTCATTACAACCATAAGTCTTAAATAACCAGTGCTTTAAATTGTGATAAACTAGATATCTTTGCAAGCAACATTCAACTTCTAAATTTTGAGAAAGAGGCAAATACATGTAAAAGTTCATATTTCTGATTTTATTTTAACTAGAGATGGGGATCTCGCTATGTTGCCCAGGATGATCTTGAACTCCTGGGCTCAAGCAATCTGCCCACCTTGGCCTCCCAAAGTGCTAGGATTACAGGCAGGAGCCACCATGCACAGCCTGGGATTTTATTTTCATTTTTTTTTAAATTTTTTATTTTATTTATTTATTTTTGAGACGGAGCCTCACTCTGTCACCCAGGCTGGGGTGCAGTGGCGGGATCTCAGCTCACTGCAAGCTCCGCCTCCCGGGTTTAAGCCATTCTCCTGCCTCAGCCTCACCGAGTAGCTGGGACTACAGGCACCCGCCACCTCACCTGGCTAGTTTTTTGTATTTTTTAGTAGAGACGGGGTTTCACCGTATTAGCCAGGATGGTCTCGATCTACTGACCTCGTGATCCGCCCGTCTCGGCCTCCCAAAGTGCTAGGATTACAGGCTTGAGCCACCACGCCCGGCCTGAGATTTTATTTTCAACTGTTGCAGGATTGATTCCAACAGCCCTTCCCACTCAGGCCAATCACACCGAAGTCGATGAGGGAAGGGAAGAGTTAGTGGAGAGGGCTCAGCCAAGAGGCTCAAAATCAACTCAAGGAAGATGAGGACTGAAAAGCAGCTTGGAGATCTCAGCCAGGTGGAGGTGGAGGAATAGAAGCCAGATTGAGCTAGGATGAGTGTGGGGAGTGAAAAGGAAATGGAGACCAAATTTTTAAGAAGTTTGGCTAAGAAGAAAATAAGATAAACAGAGTATCCAGTGGAGGTGGACGTGGGGTCAAAGAAGGGGTTTGTTTTTGTTTTAAGGCTAATACAGCATGTTTCAGAGCTGACAGGAAGAGCTGGAAAGTTAGGAGGCGGGGACTGATTGATGTCTCAGGTGTCTGATATGAGGGGAGGGGTGGACTCCTCACCTAGACCTAGAGAGTGGCTGGAGAGAAAAGACAGACGCCTCTTCCACGGAGAGTGGCGGGAGGAGCACGTGGGCAGACGGGCAGCTGCGGATGGGGGCGAATGTGCTGACAGGCAGGAGGACGTTCTTATGTTGATAGACATAAGCCATCTAAAGCCATGGCTTCCAGATTCTCAGTGAAGAAAGTCGAGCTCAGCTGCTGAGAGGAGCGCGGCAGTCTGGAAAGGGCAGGAGGTGGCCGTCGAGAGTGTGGACAGAGTGACAGAGCAGCAGTTCCCAAACCTGAGTGTGTGTCAGAATCACTAAGGGCTTGGTGGGCACAGAACACACCCTCAGTTTCTGAATAGACATAGAAAGGGTTTGCCTTCCTAACAAGTTCCCAGGTGCTGCTGGGGCTGTTGGCCAGGGTGCTTGCTTGGAGAATGACTGGCTAGAGAAGTCAGAGCTGTCCCACCCCAAAGCTCCAAGGGGACCGCTTTACGTGGCTGCCACGGGGCCCCCAAGAGGAGGTAGCATGGTGGTCCCAAGGGGCATGATGGTACCACTTTCACCGACAGAACTTAGCAGTCCCTGAGCAGAACCTGGAACCAGAGAGGGGAGCAGGAGAAGCTTTGCCACTTGGGTAAGATGCAAGAACAGAACAAAGAGGATTCAGGTGCTGGCAAGAATGACTGTCAGACTGAGCCGAGGGCTCCTGGCCCGGAGTCACTCTCCTCACTCCCAGTGCGGACTCTCATTTCCCTGTCACTTGTCCACACCCTGTCTTTCCAGTTCCCACCCAAATCTCCTGTCTTGCCTGGAGCCTGGGCTGCACCACGACCCCACTCACTCTGCTGTCCTTCCCTGAGTCCACAAAACTCAGTATGCAACATGGACCTCCCACGGCCTCCTGGTGCCCCTTGGATTCTTGACTGGCTATACTGTACTCCATCAAATCTAAGATGCTATCGCTTGTGAAAGACGTTACTTAATCACTGCCAATTATAATTGTAACAGATATCTTGATTCCCAAGATGTTAAAATGTGAAGAAATGTGTTTCTTAGAATCCATGGAATATGGATTCTTGAGCATCTACCAGAGCAGTAGGTCTGAGCAGGTGATCTGCAGAGCATCGTGGTCCCCAAGACCCGTTCAGGGGGGTCTCCAAGGTCAAAACTGTTTTTTGCAACAATATAAGATGTTATTTGCCCTTTTCACCCTCATTCTCTCATGCATGCAGTGGAAATTTCCAGAGACTACATGTGTGATGACATAGCTTTGATGCCCAATGGAATATATGTATTCTTGTGTCTTAAAACTTCCTGAGTTTTAGTTTCTAATATGGTAAATGTTGATAGATATAAGCCACCTAAACAAAAGCTCTTGGGGTCCTGAAACCAAAAAATTTAGGAATCACTGTACTAGGTTGTGCGCCTGGCACTTGGCCAGCACTGAGCCCATGGTCAAGGGTAAGGAGAGGCCCGAAGAGTGCTGAAGGTGCAAAGGAAAGGGACTTATCCCAGCCAATCCAGGAAGGCCTTCCAGGGGAAGTGGGGTACTCGCCTGCCAATCTCAGGCATGCAGATGCTTCACCCAGGTGGCCCTGTCTTGCTGACTAGCGATTTGTGCCAAACCAGCTCTGCGACCCTGGGTTTAGTCATGCTACTTTCTATCACTATTAACATGAGGCGAATGTGTAGGTCACAGAGGCTGTGACGAAAATTAAACAATAGAATGCACGTGAAAGAATGCCACACATACAAGATTTCACATGACCACATCCTTGGTGGCTGGGTTGTGTCTGGGGCATCTCTGTTTTCTGCCACAGAGCTTAACACAATGCTTGGCACACTGAAGTGCTTGGAAAGCACTGAGTGAAGGAATGCTTGTTGGGGATGTGGCCTAAGCAAGGCGTGGAGCTTGCCTTCTCCAAACACCAGGGCTCACATCGGATCTGGAGCAGGTGATGAGCGGTAGCCCATTCCACCTTTCTCTCTGGCTCTGGGCCAAACCAGATTCCTCCTGTCTCCTCCAAACCATCTGTCTTCTTCCACCTCCCCATTCCCTCCCCTAGTTCCCCAGGCTGGTGGCCTTAGCATCAGTTAGACTTTCTTCTTTCTCCACCTGTCTGTCCTCAAGTCTGCTAGGTTCATCCAAGATCTGAGCCAAGATGTCTGGGTCTGGGACGTGGGCGCTAAGGGCCCAAGGCAGCTGCAAAAGACCTGAAAGGTAAGAAGAGAGATCAGTGGAGGACCCCGGACTGTCCTCAAGAAGCTGGCGGACTCCCCTGCCCTCCACTGGCAGCCCAACAGCAGAACCAAAGCGGAACCAACCTGTGTCTGTTGCTGGGCGCTGTCCCTGGCCCAGTCTGTACCAGGAACAAAGAGGAAAGATTCAGGGCGTCAGTGGCAAGAGCAGCCATCCCAGCAACAGAAGCCCCTGCCTCCCCAGTACCCATGATACTTTGCAGAAGCAGAGTCTTGAGTGGAACCCGAGCCTCTGATACCCGCCCTGGGGGTCTTCCCACCACTCTCGCCAGGGTCCTCCTGGATGAGTGAGACAAGGGCAGTTCAGGAGGTCACCCAATAACTGAGGTCGCAGCAACACGAAGGAGTCAGGGAGCAGGGACGGCCTTCCCTTCTCACTCCTGGCGGCTCCAGCGTGCACCCCAGGGCCCCTCAGGAAGGTTTTGCAGGAATAAAGAATGAAGGCAGAAGCAAGATGGAGAATGAAGGAGGCGTGGATGGCTTCAGAAGGCAAGGCGAGGCAGCAGGCGCCTGCCTCAAAGCCTCCTCCCTGAGCCAAGGACAGGTCGGAGGAGGGGGGCGTGGGGGCAGGTACAGCGGAGGCTCCAGCGTTTCTAAAGGGGAAGCTCTGATGTGGGGCAGGAGAGACGGGGGAGTTGTCTGGAAGCTGCATTTGCCTGGCAAACACTGGGTTAACAAAGACTTGCGTTGCGGGGGATGCTGGCCTTGGAGGGGGAACGCGAAGGGATTATGCTACAGAAAACGGATTCGAGCGTGACAGCTGAATGAATGAGTGAGCGAGTGAGTGAGTGACTGTGCGAGCGAGCGGCAGAGGGAACTCCGACCCGTCCCAGGTGCGGAGCGGCGCACCCGGCAGGGGTCACTGCGGGCCGCGCGGGTGGGAAGGGGGCGCAGGCGCGGCGGGCGCCGGGGCCCTCCCGCCGGGACGGGGCGGGGAGGGCTGGGGGTGGGGTTAGAGAGAGGGACGCGAGCGGGATCCAAACTTCCGGTGCCTGCAGAGCTCGGAGCCGCGGAGGCACAGACCGAGGCTGCACCGGCAGAGGCTGCGGGGCGGACGCGCGGGCCGGCGCAGCCATGGTGAAGATTAGCTTCCAGCCCGCCGTGGCTGGCGTCAAGGGCGACAAGGCTGACAAGGCGTCGGCGTCGGCCCCGGCGCCGGCCTCGGCCACCGAGATCCTGCTGACGCCGGCTAGGGTGAGAGGGTCTGGGGCTCAGGCTGGGGGTCGGGGGACCCAGGCGCGCGCCCCAGGCGCGCCCCGTCGGCTCCGGGGACTGCCCGAGACGCATCAGGGCCCCAGTGCCCGGGGTGGAGCGGGGTTGGGAAGTCTCGAATGATTGCTTATCCCAGAGGAGGGGGCTTGAGTCCCGTACTAAAGCGGCAGCCAAAAGCCGAAGTCCCCAGAGTAGGAGGAGTCTGGTTCTGGTCTTCAGGTGGAGAAGCGCTCGAGGTCTCTTCCAAAAGTGGGGGCCCCTCGCCGCCTAATAGGGGGAGGGGGCTGGTCCGACGAAGTTCGAGGAATGTTGGTGAGGGGTACGCGTCTGGTTCCAATCAACGGGGAAAGCCGCGAGTCGAGTCCCCAGGTGGGGGATGGGAGGAGGGTTAGACGTAGTTTTTCCAAAGTAGGGAGGTGGGACCTGATTGGCTGGGGAATTGGGGGTAGGGGGGGTCTGGTACCAACAAAGAGGGTGGGGCCGTTGATTTCCTCCCAAATTGGGGGCTGCGGGGAACAGAGGATGTGCTGCTTGGCCTGCACCGGAATTGACAAACCAGAAAGTGATGAAATAGAAATCAGCCAGAACCGACGGGGCTGAGCTTCTGGACGGCGGGGGTCTGAGGCCGGGCGCCCCCTTCCCACCCCACTCCCAGCCGTCTGGGCCTCCCTGCTCCCCTCTCTTTTCTCCACTCACAGCCTCTCGCTGGGCTGTCCCCCGACCCCACGGGGAGGGCTCCCAACTGCCCCAGTGCCCTCGAATCCTGGGTCCCCGGGCTCTGTGCGCACCCCCCCCGCCCCCCATCCCCACCCCCACCCCCACCCCAGCTTCCTCCGCCTTCCCTCTGGCCTGGGGGAGAGAAGGCATTTCCGCCGTGGAAAACTGTCTGAGCTGCGTGCCTTGTGTCCGGGAAGGGCCCGCAGGGGGCAGAACGCGTGGCGGGCAGGGACAGGGAGGGAGGGAGAGCTGGCCCAGCCAGGTTTTATTGTGCCCGGCAAAGGTATCTACGTGGGCGCCGCCCCCAGCGATCTTGTGGCGCACCAAGCCCATGTCCTGCCCGCCTCCCCACCCCGCACTGAGGCAGGACTAAGAAAGTCTTTGTCCACTGCTTACCCCCTTCCTGCTGCAGGCTTCTGAAGAGTCTTCCTGAACGCCTAGCCCCTTCCCCAGGTTTTGTGGCTCAGATTCAGTCTTGCCTGGGGCATTAAGGGGCCTGCAGAGGATGACCTGGACCCTGGAGGAGGGGGCGCTGGAGAGGGCCCTCAGAGTTGGGTGTCAGCCTGGGCAGAGACCCTGAGTGAAGAATGCCAGGAGACTGAGAAACCCCTGCCCTTTTATGGTGGTGGCTGCAGCGACCAGTGGCTCAGAGCCACAAGATTCAACAACCACCTAGGCCAGGTTGGGAGTTGCTGTGCACCCCATCAGAGCAGCTCCCCCCTTCATCTGAAGCTTAGGTGGAGGGGAGCCTCCATATTTGAAGAAGATGGTTCTGCAGCTTTAAAAGTTTGCAAGGGGTTCTTCAAGCTTCGTTTTCTTTGGAAAGGAAGCTGCCTCCACTCAGCCTGGGGAGGGGCAGGGATGGGGGCAGGAGGCAGCACGCTTGCCCATCTCTTTTCCCAGCCACCTCTTCCTGGAGATATTTGAGGAGGGAGGACCAGGTCAGACAGTGGGAGGATGTCATTCCAACTCTATCAGAAGGTCCCCCAGATTTTGCAGGAGCGGCACATTCTCCAGCCGCAGCCTGCTGATGGCATGGGGTTGGGCAGTCTGACAGAGACCTGCGTCTCCGGGCATAACTGATATCCTAGCTTCTGGCTTCTCATCAGGCTCTGAAATTGAGCGTCCTTTCTTCCCCCTCACCCAGCATGAAATGGAAATATCAACATCTTCCTGCGTGCTGTTTGTAATGGCCTTGAGCCTGCTGAGTACCTCCTCCCCAAAACTTTGTTAGTTGGACAGGGTCCCCTCCCTCTCTAATTGGCAAGGGGGAGCTTAGGAGTATGCGATCTGGGGAAAGAATTAGAATCCTAGCACCTTTAGGACAGAACTGCATGTTAGTAAACTTTCACAGCTTCCCGAGGCCCTGGCATGGTGCAGAGGGACTTGAGGTGTTGCACGTTGGCTCTGCCCATCACCTGCTAGATTTGGAGCCTTGGAAACAGTTCGCTTCTGCGGGCCTCCTGTTGCCCCACTTGGCCAACGGGCACATTTCCTCCTCACCCAGTTTCTGGCAAGGAGCCAGGCCTCCTCTCCTGCCCCCAGCAATGAGCAGGCAGGAGGCTGATTTCTCAGCTGTAGCTCAGCGCGCTGAAAACGATGGCAGCCAGGAAGCTGCTTTCTCAGGGCAGGGCGTGTAGATTTTGTCCCATGCTGTTGGGGATGCCCGGGAAAGATTATTAAAACGTTTCTTCTGGCTGGCAGTGACCCCAGAACCCTCCTCGGTGTCTGAACTGGACTCCAAAACAAGATTTATTTATTTTTGTCTATTTTTTTGTTATTTATTATTATTATTATTATTATTATTATTATTATTATTATTATTATTATTATTATTTTGGGGTTCAGTGGCATGATCTTAGCTCATTGCAACCTTCACTTCCAGGTTAAGCGACTCTCCTGCGTCAGCCTCCCAAGTAGCTGGGATTACAGGCACCTGCCATCATGCCTGACTAATTTTTGTATTTTAGTAGAGATGGGGTTTCACCATGTTGGCCAGACTGGTCTCAAACTCCTGACTTCAGGTGATCTTCCCACCTTAGCCTCCCCAGAGTGTTGGAATTACAGGCTCCCGCTCCCTGCCCAAAACAAGATTTAAAAAGTGATCCCTGGGAGGAGCACTCGGTGAACAGATGATTATGTGTTGGGGCAGTTCTTGACCCGTGTCCAGGCCCGGAGTGAGGGTGGGGTGGGGGCAGGGCGAAGCGGCAGGAGCACCCTCTCGGTGGGCACTGCCCTTGCTTCTGAGCAAAAACTGCAACACAAGGAGGATTTTGTCTGTGGACCTGAGGCTGGAAGGAAGTGCCTCAGTGGCCCAGGGAGGGATGGGGGTGGGGTCCAGCTGGGCTTCCAGCTGCCCAGCCTCCCCACGTGGTGTTTTGACTCTGAGATAATGAGGAGCCTGCGCTGATGGGCCGCTGGAACACTGCCAGCTTGGGAAGTGGGCTGGACCCGAAGCACCCCGTGGGGCAGCAAAGCACCCCCTCACACTGCCAACTGGATCCCTCTTCCCCTTTGGGGGCCCACTGGCTGACCGTGCCCCTCTTAGCCCACCCCTTCTCCCCACACCCTGCCTGTGCCTGCATTTACACACACACACACACGCGCGTGCGCACACGCACGCACAAATGTGGGCATGTAAAGGCTCATGAGCTGGGGGCTGCAAGGGGAGAAAAACAAGTTAAATACAATCATCTTCTTTCCTCTGTAATTTTCTCCATGGCATTTGCCTTTGATTAATGGTCCTGTGTCACCCCCTCCCCAGCCTGCATACCTGGGTATCAGATTTCACTTTCCTTGTGTGTCCTGGCTTCAAGCCCTTGGCAGAAGGAGCTGGGTCTCCTGGAGTGGTTGGGGGAGGGTCCCGTGCCAGCCAGGAGGGCAAATCTGGCCAGCTTGGAGCCCTATGCCAGTGTCCTGATGCCCGCTGGCCAAGAGGGCCTGGCCCGAAAGGACCTTGTGAAGCGGTGGCTCTGCTCCATCAGGTCCTTCCCTGTGGCAGCGTGGGGACTTTCAGGGCTGTCATCCGTTCCTGGGATTTGGCACCCCGGCAGGCCCCATGGTGGCTTTTCTGCTTTCCTGCTGCTTCTCTCTCCATTCCCTCATTTCTGCCCACTTCTCTCAGCAGTCCGTGCATGTTTCAAGACTGTCAGCAGATTGCCAGTGAGGATGAGTTTCTCTTAGTGCGGAGAAAAAATGTTTATGGTGAAAACACAGAGGCGTAACCTGGCCAGCCCCTCTGTCCCCTACCCCACTCTCTCCCAGGTTCCCTCTCCCCATGAGGGCGCTTCCAGCAGTGAGCTTTTGTTCTCTGGAGGTGCCTTGACTATCAGGGATGGAAGAGAAGAGGGAATTCACCTGGCCCAGCCAAGCCAAGAGCACATCTGCACAGATGCTGCCCATGGGGCCTGCGCTCTTGAATGGAGGACAGGAGAGTGATTGGGGACCCCTGACCCTGTTGGCAGATGGCATCTGTGCCTCTGGACCACTGGGCTCTGTGTGCTTAGGTGGGCAGTGTTTGCCCACTCTCCTCTCCCCCAGCTAGGCTCTGTCTTGAATCATACAAAACACACACACTTGATGGGTGCCCTGGCCTCTGTGGTCTGGAGCCTGGGAAAGAAAGCTGCTGAGGACCAGGAGAGATGTGGTGAGATGAGACAGCCCCCTAACCCCCATGTTCCCTGTTCTCAGCCTGGGCTTCAGGAGCGCGTTTCTGACCGCCGAACCCCTCCAGGCAGGCTGCAATCTGCAATCATAGTTGCAGTTAATTGGACATTGTTACTAGGGGCTGGGGCCGGGAAGCGCTCCCCTCCAGCCTTGGGGGTCTGCCGAGTTAATGCTGCAGTTGACTGGTTTACCCCTGACCATTTTGGCCCTGGTTTTGGTAAATCATTTAATGAGTGCCCCCGTGGGTCTCAGTTTAAACTGTCAGGGAGAGGCCCAGGCCTCTCTCGGGTCCCTGGACTTCTGGCTCATGCGCCCTTCACTCGGAGAGCTCTGTTGCCTTGGAAACAATGTGCAATATTTTTCTACTTTCTAAATGGGAGCCCCCGTCCCCAGATGCCTCTCTGTAACTGCTTCCTGTGGGGAGCAACATTTTTCTGCGTCTACAGCATGATAGGTGGAGCACCTGGGGTCTCAGGAAGGCGGGCCATTCGGCCATCTTGCTAGTGACCTGGGCACCAGGGATCCCGAGGGGCCAGGGCTCTGGGATGAGCCCAGGCTCCCTGATGCCCCACTGTCCCCAGACAGGTGTAAATACCCCGAGATCACAGGCTGCTTTGAGGGCCAAAGGGACAGTGAGGGTTCCAGGGCTTTGGAGTTTGAGCCTCGGTGTTGATTGGGCACAGTAGGCAGAGGCAGCACTGGGGTGGGATTTAGGGGTTCTCCCTCTGTGTGGGGCTTTATGGAGGAAATGCCTTTGCCTCCAAGCAGGGCCATCTGTGCTTTCCTGTATACTTCCTGGTAGCCTGGAATGCTCCCTTCTGCACTTCTCATGCTGGTGCCTCTGAGGGCTTGGCTCTGCAGGTTGGAGGGGAGCTGGGAGGGTGGCAGGGTGGCTGAGCTCTGGTGTGTGCTGGGGGGTATCAGCAGGGCCGTGAAAGAAGAGTACCCACCGCCAGTCTAGGTAAGGTGGGGGATCCCCAGCCTTCACAGTGAGGGGTCTTGGCAGGAGCCCCTGCCCTTCTCAGCCGCACCTGCCGCTGCTGCTCTTCAGCTGGGGCCATGGAAGCCTCACCTTCTCCCTGTTCTGCCTTCTCCAGCCTCCCTCTCTGGGGCCTCTGAGCCCAGCCCCTCCCCCAGGACAGGGAGACACGGGACCCAGTTCTGCAGCCCAGCGGAAAGGCGGAAAGGTGGAAAGGCAGGCGGAAAGGCGAGGCAGCCCTTTGCTATAAAGCTAGCAGGCCTCTCCTTGTCGGTGAATTTGATTTGTGGAACAGGCCCTCGGGCTCTCACATGTAGCACTTTGACTTTTTTTTTTCTTTTTTCCTTTTCTGTCTTTCCGGTTGTTAGCAATCTCACAAGCTAGCTTCTTTGGTTTTCCAGAATGCAGAAGCAAAAGTCTGGCCACAGTGCAGCCTCAACAGCTGTCCACAGAGGCAGCCCTAAAAAGGAAAGGCTCGGCTGATAAAGATCTGCTATTTTTATCTAGTACTTTATCCTTTACAAAGGGCTTTTAGGTTCTTTGTCTGGTTTAATCCCAGCAAAACCCCTGTCACGCAGAGTCTGCTCACATTTTGCATGAGAGACCTGAGGAGGGGGAGGTTGCAGCGCCCCGCTGGGCCTGTAGCCCCACTTGACCCCTAAATACAATCTGAGCCTGGTGTATGTTGTGTCCTAAGGGCAGGATTCGCAGCTGCTGTAGGCGGCCTGGCCTGTGTCAGGGTCAGCCACCTTTCCTTAAGACCTGCTCAGGAGTGCCGGAAGGGCAGGAGGGCAACCCTGGCGCCTGGTTTGCAAGAGCTCCTTTGTGGCTTGATCCCTGGGAGATGCCAGCAGAATCTGTCGGCACCCCCGTCTCTTGCAGCTCGCAGGAGTCCATTGGAAAATCAGAGCCATTTAGTCCCCACGCCCTCTGGCCAGCAGCTGTCCCTGAGGGCCCTGTGTACTGTGGCCATGCCTGCCACTTGCTGGTGACCTTGGTTAGTGACCGTGACTGCTGAGGACGTGACAGTGGGTGGGTGGTCCATATGATCACGGGGCCCCTAAAGCGGGGCAAGGTGGGGAGAGGCCCCCGGCCTCCTCATGGGCCAGGCAGTAAGGGCAGTGGTTTGACCTCCCACACCCTCCAGGCAGGCTCCCTTGCGGGCCGACTTGAGGGTCAGGGTGCAGGACAGGCAGGGGCACCCCATGGTGAGGATGCTGGGGGCCAGCGGACCTGCTCATGCATGTCCCCAGTGAAGGGAGGACCGGTCCTCCAGACTTTCTGTCCTTTTCCTAAGCAGGGCAGGTCAGACCCTCAGCTCCCCAGGGCCCAGGTCCCACACTCTCCTGTGCTGTAAAAGGGTGGGAGGTGAAACCTGAGGAGCACAGCAGGAGCCCCCAGGGCAGGACCCCTGTGCTGTGCTGAGAGATGGGGCCTGTCCTGAGTCACTTAGGCCTGAACCACCCCCTCCAGGGGGAAGGGAGAAAAGAAATCTATTCCCATCCCAGAACGTCTGGCTGGAAAGGGCCTGAGAGGTCACTTGGTCTGACCTGCTCGTTTTGCAGATGGGGAAGCTGAGGCCCAGAAAGTGCTAAGCAGGCAGGTAGTGGCAGAGCCGGAATGAGAAGCTTCAGGCTCTGGGGCTGGATCCCCTCCCCTCCCCTATACTGCGGCAGTCTGCAGGAACTGACCTCTAACCTCGCTCTTGGCCGTATCTGGACACCATGGAGGAGGGATTAAATGATGAACTTTGGAGGCAGAGACTGGCCCTGGGGCTTTTGCAGTATCTCCAAGGGTGAGCAAGGGACCAGGGGAAGGCATGGCAGGTAGGGAGGAGAACAAACAGAAAATTGACCAAGCTCACCTGGCTGGCCCTTGGTCAGTGCTCTGGGTAAAGCAGTTTTATTGAATTTTATACTCACACACCTACGTCCACCACCCCACACACATGTGGCCTGGAGATGGGTTAGGTTGGCTTCTTGGCAGCCCTGCAGCTATGATCTTGAGCCCAGTTCTGGCTCCCAGAGCACATTTTTCCAGAAGCCTTCTAGCCTGGCCTTCCGGACATTCCTCTTCTGGCAGCAGCTCCCTGGTGTATGGAAGCTTCCGGGCTTCATCCTGTAGCTGTTACCCCACTGTAGCAGCCTGCTTGACTGTGCTGGTCGGTGCCTGTGGGGGCCAGTGTGGATCACAGGCCTAGAGCTCCCTGGCTGGGGACAAGCACCCATGCCCAGACCCCATGGGGCTCCTGGAGCCCCTGCCCCCATCAGTCCCGGCCTCCTTGGTGGAGTTAAGCAGCCTTTATGCAGCCTGCCCACCTCCCGTTGCCTTCATTTTAGTCTTTCCTCTGCCCCTTGGTTTTAGAGTGAATCTTGTCACTCCCCAGCTCAAAAGCCTTCCCCAGGCTCCCCATCACGCAGAGCAGCGACTCCCAGCCTGCCTGGTGTGTCTCGATTCCTATAGACATTGCTAAGTCCCTGAAGTCACTGAGGCCAGGTCGGTGCGTCCCCCATCTTCCGTTTGAAATAATGTAGCATGGTCACGGCTGGTGTAAGCAAGAGGCATAAGAGCTCAGATAACTCAGAATGTACCTGCTGAACCCGGTGCATCCCTTTCAGTGACTTCCAGGTGTGTCTCGGTTTCTGTTTTGAGTGTGTCTCGGTTTCTCTTTCGAGGTTTGTCTCAGTTTCACTTTAGCCAGGATGAGTCCAGGCGACCCTGGTGGGCCTTCCCTTCCCTTCCAGGTGTCATCCCTTTCCCCCAGGACTCCCTCCGGGCCCAGCCAGTGGGTGAAGCCTGACCTAGGGAAGGGGGGATTTCCAGGGGAGGGGCCCTGGCCCCCACTGACCCAGCTTTGCTGTCCGCAGGAGGAGCAGCCCCCACAACATCGATCCAAGAGGGGGGGTTCAGTGGGCGGTGTGTGCTACCTGTCAATGGGCATGGTCGTGCTGCTCATGGGCCTGGTGTTCGCCTCCGTCTACATCTACAGATACTTCTTCCTTGCGCAGGTGAGGGGCCGGGCTGGGAGGGGGCCTCGAGAAAGGGTCACATCTACAGAGGCGTGGAGGGAAGGGAAGTGCCTGCAAGGGGGCAGCAGGAAGCCCCGGACATGCCCTCAGGTGGGAGTGGGTGCCCGGCCAGCCCACAAGACTGGGGTACCCCCTTCTCCTTGGGGCATCCTTGGATGCAGGCCAGTCCCACTTTTAGCCCCTTGTCCTGGGGAGCCAAGCATGAATGCAGGGGACAGCACTGGGCCCGCCCCACAGGGCCACCCTGGGGAATTCTCACCAGAAACTCAGGTCCAGCGGAAAGTGGAACTGCAGTCCCCCTCCAGAGCTCAGATTCTGCACCTGCGGGTCACGCTTTAAGGCTGACCTAATTCTGCCTGTGCACGGACATTTGGGTTACCAAACAAGAGAGGGAGGGGGTGGGCACAGGCAGTCTCCACCACCTCCTTCCAGAAGCGGGAGGGTGTTCTTGCTGGCACCTATCGCCCCCCTCCCCAGGGGACATGGGCACAAAGCTAGGCCAACCCAGACCTGGGAGGGAGGGAGTGTCGCCGTGTGGTTGGAAATGAAGGTAGGTAAATTGAAAGGATAAACCTACGTACAACTCACAGGGAACCTCGGGGTGGCACAAAGGTTGGGACTTGCCAGTCTTTTATGACCCAAGTGACCTCCCACTCCTAAGCATTTACCTTTGTTGTCCCCCAGTTTTTCCACGATGGAAATTGCTTAAGAGTTTGCATTCCTGGGGCTTTCCCCTTGAAAGCTCAGCTCACACACACCTGTCAACTGCCCTTTTTGTGCAGCATTCCCCTGCCCCGCCCCACCCCCTCCATGACCTGCGTCCCCCTTGTTCCAGGGTCCTGTGGGGGACCCTCCCCCAGGCCTCTTCCTGTTGTGGCCCTACCCTAGGACCTGGTCCAGCATTTCCTGGTCTCCCCTGTCCCACCCTCAACTCACACCCTTCTCCCCGCACCCCAATTCAGTGTGTGGACACCTCCCATCAGCCCCTGGGTCTGTGCCCTGGGACAGTATTAGGGGTATCCAGCCACAGTGGGACGCAGCCCCAGAGCCTCACCTTCCCTGGGCTCTCATCCCTGCACAGCCCGCAGGAGCCCCCATGCTGCAATGACTCATCCTCCCTAGAGAACTTGCACTGAATCAAACAGAGACGGTGGAATCCTGCCCATCCCAGGCCAGGAGTCCCAAACATGCATCTACAGGCCCCTCCAGGAGCCCCCTCCAGAAGTAAGAGTGGGCAGACCGGCCCGCCCGGCCATTCAGTTGATGGGATCGCGCCAGGCTGCCTGGCCTCCCTTACTGATGGAGCGACTGGACTGGCCCGCCAGACAAAGTGTCTGTCAAGGTTTCTCCAAGACAGGGGTCAGGGACGTCCAGGAAGGGTGATGGCACTTGTCCGAGGCTGGACATGGAGATAACCGTGGTGGGGGCACGAGACTCTTAACAGTGTTGCCTCCAGCTCCACCTCCCCACCTGCCATGTTAGGCCCCTCCAGGTCTGCAGGCCAGGACAGCAGGTGACAGGAAAGGCAGATGTGCACAGGCCTAGGTGCCCAACTCTTAGGTTCGTCCCTGTGGACCCCCTGCCAACCCCAGGCTCCTTCTCTGGTGTCTGCACCTCTGTGGAGGGCGCGGAGGTGGCCAGGTCCTACTCCTGCTGGTCCACTCCATTTCCCAGTCACAGACTCAGGGAATTGGAGGCCAGAAGGGACCTTAGGGATCATCATGCTTTACAGATGGGGAAACTGAGGCCCACAGAGGTCTGCTACCTAGGACCCGGCAGACCCAGCTCACCTCCCTCCCATTTGTGAAGCTGGGAAGCGCCTTGCCCAAGACTCAGCTCATCTCCTCACTGGCAGCCTCAGACCCTGACCTGATGCCCTACCGTCTCAGTGTCTCCATCTGCGAAATGGGTCTCACAGTCCCTGCTCTTCTTGCTTCCCCAGGCTTTTGGGGCATGCAGTGGACAGGTAGGCAGAGGGGACCTTGCAGAGTGCACTGTGTGACCAGCCTCTCTGACTGTCTGTCTGTCTCTCTCTCCGCCTTGCTCAGCTGGCCCGAGATAACTTCTTCCGCTGTGGTGTGCTGTATGAGGACTCCCTGTCCTCCCAGGTCCGGACTCAGATGGAGCTGGAAGAGGACGTGAAAATCTACCTCGACGAGAACTACGAGCGCATCAATGTGCCTGTGCCCCAGTTTGGTGGCGGCGATCCTGCAGACATCATCCATGACTTCCAGCGGGTGAGGCTGGCCAGGGCCTGGGGGGTGGGCAGGTGTCCCGGGGACCCAGGGCAAGGGGAGCAGGAGTGAAAGGAGACTCCTCAGAGTACAGCAGGTGTCTATGGTTAGGCTTACCAGGGTCTTCAAGACGCTGCATTTCTCTTGCTGGCAACACTGGTTCTCGCTGAGCGTGAACTAGCTGAAGCTGATTTGCTCCTTGGCCTCCTGCCAGCAGCACGCTGGCTGTCATGGCAGGGCCAGTGTATTGTATCGAGGGGTAGTATGTACACCATCGAGTGCACTGCGTGTACAGCTCAGGGGGTCTCTGCAGAGTGGGTCTTATGCATATTCATGTAACCCCCATGGGGCCTGGAACGGGGCATCTCTCGCTGAGGTCCAGGCTGTCCCAGGAATGGCTGGCCCTCACAGGTTTCATAAATGCACAGCTGGGATGTTACCATGTTTCCCAAACCTCAGCTCTGTAAACATGAGAAGAAGCTTTATAACAACAGAGGCGTTTAGCAAACAGCTGCTATTTTCCTCTATCATGTGGCGTCTTGTACAACAGGCTAAGAGAAGAGCAAGAAAAGGGAATGTGCACCCAGATGTTCAGGAGTCTGGGGTGGCCTGCTGCTGAAGGCCCAGGGCGCCAGGAAGGCATGCTGGGATTCCTGCCTCTGCTGGCCAAAGCTTCTTGCAGCCCTGCCCAGGTCAGCTGTCACCTCCTGCAGAGACTGACCCGGCCCCTTGTCCTCCCAGGGTCTGACCGCGTACCATGACATCTCCCTGGACAAGTGCTACGTCATCGAGCTCAACACCACCATCGTGCTGCCCCCTCGCAACTTCTGGGAGCTCCTCATGAACGTGAAGGTGCGCAGGGGCTTGGGGGTTGTCTGCAGCGTCCTGTCCCTCCCTTGCCCCCTGTCTCATGCAGGCTAGGTCTGAGGTGCAGCAAGTTCCAGTGTCAGGGGTTGGGGAAGCAAGAGACGTTGCTGTCACCTGGGCCCTGTACCCAGATTGGTCTCGCCTCTGCTATCCCCCTGCTTCCACGTCTCCAGAGTCAGTGCCCTGAGACCGGCTTCCTTAGTGTTCAAGGTTGTACCCTGGGTACAGTATCGTGCATGCGCCATAGCTCCTGGCAGCACAGGCACAGGCACCAGGCACAGGCGGGAAGTGCCTGGGGACATCAGAAGGGCCAGCCCAGGGGCCTCTGGAGGAGGAAGGTGGGCTGGCATTTTGGGTGAGGGATTGGAGGAAAGCCTGCGGCGCTGACTCACCGCGGCGGCCACCTCGTTTTGCAGAGGGGGACCTACCTCCCGCAGACGTACATCATCCAGGAGGAGATGGTGGTCACAGAGCACGTCAGTGACAAGGAGGCCCTGGGGTCCTTCATCTACCACCTGTGCAACGGGAAAGACACCTACCGGCTCCGGCGCCGGGCGACGCGGAGGCGTGAGTGGCTGGCTTCACCCACTGTAGCCCCTGTCCCGCGCCCCAGACCATAGTTATCTTCAGACAGTGCCTAGCCCAGCTGGCAGACAGCTGAGATAGCAGCAGCAATAACAGCTAGCGTTAGCAGAGAACTTCGTGCGCCGGGCAATGCTGTGTGCCCTTTATGACCTCTTAAGAGTGTGAGTCATTCTCATCCTCATGATTATTTTTGCTGCCCATTTTAAAGATGAGGAAACAGGTCCAGAGAGGTTAACACCCCGGAGGTCACACAGCAGGGAGGTGGCAGATGTGGGCAGGCTGACTCCAGCTCTCGAGCTCTCCCCATTTGTCACTGTGCTCTCTGGGTGAATCTGGGCCTGGTGTCACTTCCTGGCCCTCCTGTGGCTCAGGCTGAGGCTGGTGGTCTCTCTGACTCAGCCAGGATGTAGGCCTCACTGGGGCTTTCTGTTTCCTCCCAGGGATCAACAAGCGTGGGGCCAAGAACTGCCACGCCATCCGCCACTTCGAGAACACCTTCGTGGTGGAGACGCTCATCTGTGGGGTGGTGTGAGGCCCCCCTCACCCAGCACCCCCTGCCATCTTCCTCTTCTCTTATTTCCGGCCGCTCTCTGGCCCTCCTCCTTCCCCCTGCTTAGCTTGTACTGTGGACGCGTTTCTATAGAGGTGACATGTCTCTCCATTCCTCTGCAACCCTGCTGCCTCCCCGTACCAGAGCCGTGATCTCTCTGGGGGGCCCCCATCTCTGCTGACCTCCTGGGTGTGGCAGAGGGAGAGGGGATGCCACAAAATGTTTCTGTGTCCCACTGTCTTGAAGCTGGGCCTGCCAAAGCCTGGGCCCACAGTTGCACTGACAGCCCAAGGGGAAGGACCAGTTGGGGGAGCTGGGCGTGTGAGGCCCTGGGCAAGGGGATAGGGCTGGGGGGTGCGGTGTGGGCTTCAGAAATATCTGCATAATTAGAAAGGTCCCCAAAAGCTTTTTCCTTGGAGGGTACACTTTCTTCACTGTCCCTATTCCTAGACCTGGGGCTTGAGCTGAGGATGGGACCATGTGCCCAGGGATGGAGCCACCAGAGCACAAGGGAAGGTGACTCCCTGGGGGTGTCCCGGGGACTCCTGTCAGTGCCTTCAGCCCACCAGCAGGAGCCTGGAGTCTGGGGAGTGGGGATGAGTCCGTCAAGCACAATTGTTCTCTGAGTGGAACCAAAGAAGCGAGGAGCTAGGACCCCCAGTCCTGCCCCCCAGGAGCACAAGCAGGGTCCCTGCAGCCAAGGCAGTGGGATGGGCTGCTGAGGAACGGGGCAGGCAAGGTTACTGCTCAGTCATGTCCACAGGCAACGAGCCGTGGGTTCTGCTGAGTAGGTGGAGCTCATTGCTTTCTCCAAGCTTGGAACTGTTTTGAAAGATAACACGGAGGGAAAGGGAGAGCCACCTGGTACTTGTCCACCCTGCCTCCTCTGTTCTGAAATTCCATCCCCCTCAGCTTAGGGGAATGCACCTTTTTCCCTTTCCTTCTCACTTTTGCATGTTTTTACTGATCATTCGATATGCTAACCGTTCTCAGCCCTGAGCCTTGGAGAGGAGGGCTGTAACACCTTCCGTCAGTCTCTGGGGATGAAACTCTTAAATGCTTTGTATATTTTCTCAATTAGATCTCTTTTCAGAAGTGCTTTAGAACAATAAAAATCTTTTACTTCTGACCTTGACTTGAGTGTGGCTGGAGGGGAGATGGGTGTAGGAGGGGTGCTCCGGGCAGAGTCGAGGAGCTGGACCTCGGGGGCAGCAGGCAGGGAGAAGCCTGCAGACCTTGACGTCTGGCCCCTCAAGAGCTGGACATCCTGGACTCAGCCAAGGAGTGTGGGATATCCCCTTCGTAGCACCCTGAATCCCTGCGACCACTCTCCGAGCCAGGTAGAGTTCACACTTTCTGGGTGAGGAGGGGAACAGGGCTGGGAGAGCTTACCGACTCGCCCAAGGTCGTGCTGCTTTATGTGCCTGTAAACCACCCTGTAATGTTCTGCCTGGCAGATGACATCATTATTGCATGTCCTTAAGCACAAGGGCGGTGTCCTGTTCTCCACCACGTCTGGACAATTTGTGACCATGCCTGGGGGATCTGAAGTGAGATCTGGTGTGATAATCACAGGGTCACATTCTCCAGAGAATTCTGGAAGCAGCAGGAGAGCTGGCCAGAGCCATGGCTAAGTGGACCCCAGAGGTGGGAACTGTACCCTGCCCTGGGGACCAGGATGGGTACCCACCCGCTTGGTGCTGTTAAGCCTCAGTATCCAGTGAGGGCCATAAAATACTCAAATTAGTGCAGACGCACCTTGTTCCCAGATCCAAAGGCAATCATGCAAAGACATCAGGTTTTTTTTATATTTGCTGATTGAAATGCAATGCAATCACAATTAAAATGCCAACTGGATTTATTTGTTAACTTGACACAATAAATTCTTTTGAGGAAAGTAAACAGAGAATCGTCAGGTAGATCCTATAAAGGGTAAAGAACAGCCCTCCAGATATAAAGCGTTATACACCACAATAATGAAGGAGTTTGGTGTAGCAAAGGCAGAGCCCAGTGCAACCCAATAGAGGACGCAGACATTGACTTAAATTACACGAAAATGTAATATACGATTATGGCAGCATTTCCAGTTAGCGGATGTGGGTTTGCTTTTGTTGTTGTTGTTGTTGTTATTTTGAGATGGAGTCTTGCTCCTGTCACCTAGGCTGGAGTACGGTGAGGCGATCTTGGCTCACTGCAACCTCCCCCTCCCAGATTCAAGCAGTTCTCCTGCCTTAGCCTCCCAAGCAGCTGGGATTACAGGCGTGCATCACCACACCTGGCTGATTTTTATATTTTTGGTAGAGACAGAGTTTCCCCATGTTGGCCAGGCTGGTCTGAAACTCCCGACCTCAGATGATCCGCCCGCCTCGGCCTCCCAGAGTGCTGGGATTGCAGGTATGAGCCATCGTGCCTGGCCCATGTGGGTTATTTTTAATGGAATAGCAGGATAGCCATTTTGACAAAAAATCTGGATTCTACCTCCCTAGAACAAGATGAATGCTGGATGGATCAGAGATTTTAATTATGAAATGAAACTATGAAAGTACTTGAAGAGATTATTTAAAAGATAATCTTGGAGGAGGAACGGCCTTTCTAAGCATGATGTCTACCAGGTAAAAATTGGTCTATGAAAAGTTAGAATTTATATACAGCAGAGTATACCACAAAGCCAAGAGGCTTATAAGCAGTAAACAGGGCAATGTCTTTCCAAACACAGGGCATAAAAGGGCTATTTTTTAAAATATGCAAAGTTCTTATAAACCGTTATGAAAAATGAACAACCCAATAGATAAATGAACAAATAATATAAACAGTTCTGCAAATCAAAACTAGGGATTTTTTTTTTTTTTTTTTTTTGAGACGGAGTCTCGCTTTGTCACCCAGGCTGGAGTGCAGTGGCACCATCTCGGCTCACTGCATCCTCTACCTCCTGGGTTCAAGTGATTCTTGTGCCTCAGCCTCCCGAGTAGCTGGGACTACAGGCGCATGCCACCACACCAGCTAATTTTTGTATTTTCAGTAGAGACGGAGTTTTGCCATGTTGCCCAGGCCATTCTCAAACTCCTGACCTCAGGTGATCTGGCTGCCTCAGCCTCCCAAAGTGCTGGGATTACAGGCGTGAGCCACCACGTGCCCACCCAAGAGATACGTTTTTACAGGTCAAGTTAGGGTTGGATGTTTGTGAAGCATTTTTTTTTTTTTTTTTTTTTTTTTGGAAACGGAGTTTCACTCTTGTCACCCAGGCTGGAGTGCAATGGCACAATCTTGGCCCACTGCAACCTCTGCCTCCCAGTTCAAGTGATTCTCCCACCTCAGCCTCCCGAGCAGCTGGGACTACAGACATGTGCCACCATGCCCAGCTAATTTTTGCATTTTTAGTAGAGACAGTGTTTCTCCATGTTGATCAGGCTGGTCTCGAGCTCCCAACCTCAGGTAATTCTCTCACCTTGGCCTCCCAAAGTGCTGGGATTACAGGTGTGAGCCACTATGCTCGGCACAGTGTTTTTTTCATTTGTATTTATTATATACAAAACACTACACGTAAGTCAGTGTGTAAGTTATAAAATGTATTAATCAATGTATCTCTGGAAACCCACCAGCCAACTTATGAAACAAAAGACTACCAAATACCACTGAGAGTCTCTGCATGCTCTTCTCCTCTTCCTGTTGCATAGCAAACCACCCCAAAACTTAGTGGCCTGACACAGTGGTTTCTTAGTTTTCCCGAGTCTGTGAGTTGCCTGAGTTCAGCTGGATGACGGAGGGGTCCCCATGGGATAACCGTGCCTTCTGCTTTATGTTCATCTGGGCGCTCAGCTGCGGCCCGAGCAACCAAGATGTCCTCTCACCCTCCGAGGGCCTCTCTCCACGTGGCCTCTAATCATTAATGGTCTAGCCTAGCCCTCCTTACAGCTTGTCAGTTGAGCTCCAAAAGAGGGGAAGCAGAGGCTGACCGTCCTTTAAGACCTGGCACCACAAATCCCAGAATGTTACTTCATTGCGTTCTGTTGGTCAAAGCAAGTCACAAAACCGGTTCGGATTCAAGGGGAGGGAAAGACCACCTGTAGATAGAGAGAGGCTTACATGCTCAGGGATGCCAGGAGCTGTTGGAAACTCAGGCATCATCCCAGCACCCCCTTCCATCCCTCTCCCCTCTGTATTTCGTGGGGAACATTAAATGCCTGAATTAGTGCAAAACACCTATTCTCAGAACCAAAGACAATCTTGAAAATATGTCAATTCTCCATAAATTAGCCAATCTTAAGCTCTACTAATTAGCCAATCCAGGTAATTCCTATCTTGGGTTTCTCTGTTCTGCTTTCTAATTGTACCACATATCAAAGAACCCCCAAGGAAGTTTTGCTTGCATCTGAACCCTATGAAAGTGGTAACAAAATACAAATGCTATTCTCTGACTTGCTTCCCCACCCTCCAGACCTTGTAAGACTTGTCCGTGTTGAAGCCTATAGTAATATTTAATTCATTTTTACTGCTGTATATTTGTTCATTATGTGAATATACAGCTTAATTACCTATGAAACAGTGACTAACCATGGCTCTTGGGATTTTTTTCTGATTTTTTTTTTTTTTTTTTACAATCACAGTGCTTTCATGAACATTTCTTCCTGGGGCACCTGAGCACTGGGTCACACAGTATGCAAATATTCAACTCACAAAATTCTAGCAGATTGTTTTTTGTAAGAAGCTGAACCAATTTACACTCCCAGCAGCACTGCATAGACATTCTGCTCGTTCCACATCCTTGTCAACACTTAATGTTAGCAATACGTTTTTTGCCAATGGATCGGAAATAAAATGGTATTTCATTACGGTTTTAGTTTTGTCTCCTTGATTACTAGAAAAGTGGGCTGGTTTCACATGTTTATTGAACCCTCAAATTTCCTTTGCTATACAATGCCTATGTGCTTTCTTTGGCCTATTCTTCTATTGGTTGCTTTGTTTTCTTACTAATTTGTAGGAGTTATTTATGTATTTATACATTTTATATTTTACATATTTTCATTGATGGGTGGTAAGTATCTTACCCAAGTTCATGGCTTGCTTTCTCACTTTTTTTTTTTGTTTCGTTTTGTTTTTTTGTTTTTTCACAAACAGCATCACGTGTACATAGCTTTCTCACTTCCTTTGTGGTCACTTTGATGAACAGAAATTATTGATTTTAATGTAGTCAAATTTATTCATCTTTTTCCTTATGGTTAGGGCCTTTTGCATATCATTTCAGAAATCTTTCCTATCCCAAGGTTGAAAAGGCATTATTCTACAATTTCTTCTCTTCATTTTAGAGTTTTGTATTTTACATTTATGAATCCCCAGGAGTTTAATCCCTGGTATGGTGTGAGGTAGGAATAACCATTTATTCTGTTTTTGTTTTTCTTTCCCCACTGAGCTACAGTATATGTCTGCAAGTATCAAGTTTCTCTATGCATAAGGTCTACTTCTGGGCCTTCTACTTTGTTCATCAGGTCTATCCCTTGGACCATAACCACACTTAAAGTAAGTCTTGCTACCTGGCACTAAAAGTTTCCTACCTTGATTCTCTCCAGCAGTACCATGCCTATTCTTGGCCCTTTGTTCTTCATATGCATTTTAGAAACAACTGCCAAGTTTCATGGAAAATTCTGTTGAGGTTCTTATTGGACTTATATGAAATCTATAGATCCACTTGGGGAGAACTGAAATCAGGATATTGAGTGCTCTCACCCACAAACATAGTGTTTTTAAAATCTGCATCGTTAATGTCTTCCAACATAGTTTTATACTTTCCTCAGTAGAGGTCTTACAAATCTTTCATTACATTGCTTCTTATGTCCCTTATATGTGTTGTTATTATATTTAATAATTATACCTTTGTTGCCAATGTGTAGAAGTATAATTTATTTTTGAGTATTGATCCAGCAAACTTGCTAGACTGTCTTTCTTATTCCACACAGAGTTCTCTGAGGAATTTTTTTTTTTTTTTTTTTGAGACTGAGTCTCGCTCTATCGCCCAGGCTGGAGTACAATGGTATAATCTAGGCTCACTGCAACCTCCTCCTCTCGGGTTCAAGTGATTCTCCTGCCTCAGCCTCCTGAGTAGCTGGAATTACAGGCCCACGCCACTACACCTGGCTAATTTTTGTATTTTTAGTACAGATAGGATTTCGCCATGTTGGCCAGGCTGGTCTCGAACTCCTGACCTCAAGTGATCTGCCTGCCTCAGCCTCCTAAAGTGCTGGGATTACAAGCAGGAGTTATGGTGCCCAGCCTTGTGCTTTCTATACAAGCAATTCTGGTAATTGATCATGAGTAAATTTTGTTTCTTCCATTCAAGTAATTAAAACTTTTATTTATTTTTCTTGTCCTATCTTACTGGGTAGGAGCTCTGGCACCATGGTGATAGCCATAAATCTTGTTTTGTTCTTGATTTAAAAGGAAATTCACCTTGAATATAGTTTAGCTGTAAATATTAGAAGAACACTCTTTGAGATTTAAGAAGTTCTCTATTCTTAGTTTTCAAAGTGTTTTTATTGTTAATCAAGGATTGATGTTAAATTGTTTTATCAAATGTTTTTTCTGCATCTATTCATATGTTTGCATATCTGTTAATGTGGCAAATATTACTAACTGATTTAGTCATGAGGTATTTTCTTATATCTATACTACTGGATTCCATTTGCTAACATTTTGTTTAGGAATTTTAAATATATGTTTTCTGTAACATCAGCCTATAATGGGAGTAAATTAGTTTCACAGTATCAGATTTTAAAATGCAATGTCTTTGACCCAGAAACTTCACTGCTATGAATGCATCCTATGGATGCACTCCATAGGATATGCAAAAGTATATGTACAAGCATATTTATTGTTATAATAGCAAGAAACTAAAGACAAATGCCCTTTAGTTGGAGACTTGGTTTTTTAAAAAAGTACAGTATTTTGTTGCCATTACAAAGAATGAGGTAGATCTATTTGTGCTGATGTGTAAAGTTCTCTGAAATCTATAATTAGGGTAAAGCAGGTGGCAAGAGCAAGAGTATATATTTATGTCTATCCCGTTTGTGAATTTTTTAAGTGAGAGCGCTGTGGATGTGCACATCCTATTTCTGGAAGCGCACTCAAAGCCTGGTAACACCAGTTCCCTCTGGAGAGCAGGGATGGCAGGAAGCTGTAGGACTACGTCTCTTTCCACACCTGTTTATAATTCATGAGCATGAGCATGTCTTGGTCCCTGTACACCTGCCCCTGGGCTGGAGGAGGCCCTGCTGGCTGCAATGTCTCACTTTCACCTAACTGCACAGAGTCTCAGCCACTTCCCTCCAGCCCTTGAGGACTGTCACCCATCCTAGAAAGGAGGCCTTGCATTAGGCCTAGGTTTGGCCAGAAGAATAGAGCAGTTGGAAATGTTAAGTTGACATAAATAGGAAGCTCTGTAACCTCGTGCAAGTGTTGTCTTGGAAACCAGAGCCTGGGCGGTCTCCATGGAAACCGTGCTCAGCCTTCTGCCTGAAGGAGTTACCACCCACTGGTGCTGGAGTCTTACTTATCAGGGACCTCAGAGCTCCGATAACTGCTTCGGGAATGATGATGGACTGGCTACTGCCCTTCCTGGCCATGTCGGGTGTGGGGCCCGGAGCACCTCCAGCTCTCTGCCGGGGAAAGAAAAAGAGCCCATTTCCATGGGATGTGCCCTCATGGGGAAGCACAGCAGAGCACCCAAGGCAGTACATGCAGTGTCCCCGAAGTAAGGAGGGGGTCCTGTGTCCAGAGGCCCAGGGCTTCTGGACTCTGCCATTGTCCCCCTGGTGCAGCTGTACAGCTGTGGTGGGCTACCACCGTCTCTGGGCTCCAACTTGCCCTTCTGTAAAATGGGGAGTTTGGACAAAGTCATTCTGAAGGTCTTTTCCAGCTTTAATGACACGTGTTTTGCATGTGACCTGGCAGCACAGGGTTCAGAGGAGGGAGAGATCAGAGTAGCTAGTGCGGGCTTCCTGGAAAATCATTTGAGCTTTGAAAGTGGGGAGGAGGAATGTCAGAGAGTGGGCAAAACACAACAGGAAAGGGAAATTCGCCCTCTGAGGGCCAGCAGGCATGGGGGAGCAGCCTGCGATCCTCCTGGGGCCTGTTCCCTGCGGGGACTGGAAGGGAGACTTTGAGTCTAGGGCCTGGGGTAGCAAGGATTGACGGGGGTGCAGTCCTGGAAGGGTCGCCGGTCATAGTGGCCCACCGTGGCATCTCTGTATCCTTGCTGCATGCTGCACCCACTCCAGCTTCCGGAGCACGGAGGCAGAGATGTGGGAGCCAACGAAGGTCACTTGTCAGCCTCCCACCTGTGAGACAAAGGGCTCTGTCACTGGAAGCCACGTCTGGCCTGGCCCTGCAGGAGCCAGGGCTCTGATGGGAAGGGGAAGGCTGGCAGCAGTGAGGTAATAGGGTGGGAGGTCGGGGGTAGGAGGCAGGGGGAGGTGGGGAGATCAGGGAGGGGAGGGAGGGGATGGAGGGGAGGGGAGGGATTTTAGTCAGCACCCTTGTCCCAGCTTACTGAGCGAGTACCCACAGTGTTCAAGCACGATGCCAGCAGCTGTTCATTGATTACTTCTGTTCATTTCTTGCGTTATCTCTGGGGTGAGTATGAATTTCATAGCCACAAACTCAGGTGTCCAAAGTATCTTTATTGGTGTCTTTATTTTTGCATAATAGTGTATTTTGTGTAATAATCTAGTTTTCAAATCTTCCTTTAGTCTGGTGGCAGAATGTGTAATCTGGATAATTTCTGGGTAAACTCGGTCATTACGTCAGTTTGCCCTTTCCGAAGATGTTAATTTTTGCCCTCCATTTCCCCCCCGGGGGCCATCATCTGAATCCTGTTCCTGTATTTGGGATTTGCCCCTCCAAACCAGTTTTGATGGGAGACACCAGCCACCTACTACTATGCGACCATGCACCACATAACAACGTTTCAGGCAACAATGGCCGCACATACCACAGTGGTCCCATAAAATTACAATGGGGCTGAAAAATTCCTATTGCCTAGTGACGTCACAGCCATTGTAAGGTTGGAGTAGAACACATCACTGATGTGTTTGTAGCAATGCTGCTATAAACAAACCTACCGCACTGCCAGTCATATAAAAGTACAGCCCATACAATTATGTGTAGTACTTCATACTTGATAATAATAATAAACAACTATGTTGCTGGTTTACGTATTTACTACACATGTGTTTTTAATTGTTAATAAGAGTGTACTCTTTTTAGTTATTAAAAAAAAAAAGTTAACTATAAACAGACTCAGCAGGTCCTTCAGGAGGTCTTCAGAAGAAGGCACTGTCATCACAGGAGGTGACGGCTCCATGCATGCATTGCCTCTGAAGACCTTGCAGTGGGACAGGATGTGACACTGATGGCCCTGACCCTGTGTAGGCCTAGGCTCATGTGTGTGTTAGTGTCTGGTTTTTAACTAAAAAGTTCAAAAGTTTAAAAAAAAAATTAAATAGAAAAAAAAGGGGGCTGGGCGTGGTGTAATCCCAGCACTTTAGGAGGCCGAGGCAGGCAGATCGCCTGAGGTCAGAAGTTCGAGACCAGCCTGGCCAACATGGTCAAACCCTGTCTCTACTAAAAACACAAAAAGTAAATGGGCGTCGTGCTGCGTGCCTGTAGTCCCAGCTACTTGGGGGGCTGAGGTAGGAGAATGACTTGAACCCAGCAGGCAGAGGTTGAAGTGGGCCAAGATCACACCATTGCACTCCAGCTTGGGTGACGAGAGGGAGACTCTGCCTTAAAAAAAAAAAAAAAAAGAATAAAAGCTCATAGAATAAGGGTACAAAGAAAATACTTTGTGCAGCTCTATGTGTTGGTGTTTTATACTAAGTATTATTATAAAAAAGTCCAAAGGTTTTTAAAAATTGAAAAGTTTATAAAGTAAAAAAAAAAAGTACGGTAAGCTAAGGTTACGTTATTATTGAGGAAAGAACAAATTTTTCATAAATGTGGTGTAGCCTAAATGCACAGTGTTTATAAAGTCTATAGAAGTGGTTGGTAATGTCCCAGGCCTTCCTGTTCACTCACCATCTATTCACTGACTCACCCAGAGCAACCTCCAGTTCTGCAAGCTCCATTCATGGTAAGCGCCTTATACAGGTGGACCATATTTTTATTTTTCCTACCGTATTTTGAACTGTATTTTTCTATGTTTACATACACAATTACTCACCATTGTGTTGCGATTGCCTACAGTATTCAGTACAGAAACATGCTGCACAGGCTTGTGGCCTAGGAGCAACAGGCTAACCTGTATAGCCTAGGTGTGCAGTAGGCTACGCCATGCACCCTACAATGTTCACACAATGAAACTGCCTGACAATGCATTTCTCAGGATGTATCCCTATTGTTACGCTGAATCTGGCTTTCCCAGTGCCCCTTGGGGCTGGAGTCAAGCACGTGACCAGGCTCAGTCAATCAGATGTTTCCTCTCTGTATTAGTCCATTTTCGAACTGCAGTAAAGATTCTAGCTGAGACTGGGTAATTTATAAAGGAAAGAGGTTTAATTGACTCATGGTTCCATGTGGCTGGGAAGGCCTCTGGAAACTTACCATCATGGCCGAAGGCGAAGGGGAAGCAAGGCACGCGTTAGTCTTACATGGTGGCAAGAGACAGAGAGAGCACGGCGGGGAAGTGCCAGACACTTATCAAACAACCAGATCTTGTGAGAACTGAGAACTCATGAGTGAGAATTCATGGGGGAAACTGCTCCCCTGATCCAATCACCTCCCACCAGGTTCCTCCCTTGATGTGGGGATTACAATTCGAGATGAGATTTGGGTGGGGACAGAGAGCCAAACCATATCACACCCAGACCATGCCATAGGGACAAGTGACTCAGGAAGAGGGGCAGTGAAAAATGCATCCTGGTAGAGGGGACAACAGCAACACAGAGTCCTGTGGGCATCAGGGAGGTGGTGGCATCCTCTCCACATTCTGGAGCCCGCAGTTCCCTTTGTGGTCTCCCAATTGCTGAAGTGCTTTCTCCAGCCCACCCAGTGACTCCGAGCCACCCAGTGTCCTGTCAATCAATTCCTTCCTAAATTCACCAGAATTGTTCCCAGTGTTTGTGTCACAGTTTTATTGAACAAGGGAGCCTCATAGGGTGTAATCAGAAAACAATTTCTCCCCAATACCTTTTCAAACTTGTTCGGCAGGGTGGGTTTTCCTCTGACCTTGGATGAAATTGAAGGTAGGTTTCTTGGTTTTTCTGGTCCATCCAAGATAATAAAAATCCCTTGGGTAACTTTTAGTCACACAAATCCAATTTCAGTAATTACAACATCTAACTATCAAAACAGTTGAGACTCCAGATGGCATTTGAAGTTAAAATTGCTCCCTTGCCCCATCCCAGACCTGCCCACATGGGAAGCCTACAAGGTGCATGGGGAACTTGGCGGGTTTTTCCTCTATGCCCCTGCCTTTCCTCCCCTTCACTAGGCTCCTCGGTGCCTCCAAGTTTAGGACAGTAGGGTGAGAGCTTGGCGTTGGGCATCGGAGCAGGAGAGGTCACTAGTTGTCTTAGTCGGTGTGTATTGCTGTAAAGGAACACCTGAGGCTGGGGAATTTATAAAGAAAAGGGGCTTATTTGGCTCACAATTCTGCTGGCTGGAAGACTGGGCATCTGATGAAAGCCTCAGGCTGCTTCCACTCGTGGCAGAAGGCGAACAGAGCTGGCGTGAGATCACATGCAGAGATCACGTGGAGAGAGAGGAAGCAAGAGAGACACGGGAGGCACAGGCTCTTTTTAACAACCAGCTCTCGTGGGAACCAATGGAGTGAAACTCACTCGCCTCTGTAGGAGGGCATTCATCTATTGATGAAGGATCCAACCTCTGACCAGAACACCTCCCACTAGGCCCCACCTCCAACATTGATCCAAACTGTAGCACTAGCATCACCTGGCACCAGTTCACCCTCCCTCAGGTGAATGCTCCATGAGAGTCTCTGGTTCCCGTCCTCACCGCTAGCTGCATCTCAATGCAGGTGAACTCTCCCTCAGCTTCATTTTCTTGGACTGGATCTAAGTAACTCAGACCAGCTTCTGAAACATTCACATGCCCTTTGATGCTACAGAATCCAGCAGAACGGGCCATTTGCTGGCACACACCTCTTCTTGTCTTGTGCTCCAAGCAACAAGCAGGCAGCTCCAGCCACAGCCTCTCACTACTTGCTTCCCCAGGCACTTGGCCCTCACCCAGTCCGCAGGGCCCCCTTCCAAATTATGCCCAGGCCCCATGTGCAGGTCTCCCAGCAGTCTCAGTGAAGCCCCTCTCACTAGACATAAGGCAGAGGGGTGGTGTGCCGGACTCTGTGATCATTCTCTCCTTAGAAATGTTCTCTCTGGCTGGGCACAGGGGTGAGCCAGGAGTTCAAGAACAGCCTGGGAAACACGGGCTGTTTAAATTTTTTGTCTCTACAAAAAAATTTAAAAGTCAGCTGGGCATGGTGATATGTACCTGTAGTCCCAGCTACTTGGCATTATTGGTTGAGCCTGGGAGGTCGAGGCTGCAGTGAGCCATGATCTCACCACTGCACTCCAGCCTGGGTGACAGAGTGAAACTCTGTCTCTAAAAAAGAAAAAAAAGAAATGTTCTCTCTATTCAGCCTTCAGTTAGCAGCCAGGAGTGGAGGATGGGTAAGAGTCGCACAGTTGGTTTGAGGTCGCCTCTTTTGCACGTCCTTTATTTTGGAATGTCTGACTCATGGGCGCAATCCCCCTCTTTTCTCAGATTCCTGAGGGGCTGACAAGTCTCTTCCTTGGAGCTAACCCCCAGTGATGGGGGTATAGAGGACAAAGGGACCCCCCCGCCCCATTCCCGCTACCTCACCAGCATATGATTTCTTTTTCCCTGGACTTGTGGAGTCTTTATCTAGACTTGGAGGAGGAGATGTGGGGAAAGGGAAAAGGATAGGAAAGCCTCATTAGGTCAACAGATGGTTTAGGTGCGCCGGACTGTGTGATCATTCTCTCCTTAGAAACGTTCTCTCCCCCAGCGGGCATCTGGGGCAGCTGGTTCCAAGCGGAGGAGGGGCTGCCATGGGGATTCTGACCCTGAGGCCACCTGCACCCCCCTAACCCTCAGCTGAGCTAGGAGTTCAGGGAGCAGGACATGAAAGGAAGTTGAGCAGCCTCAACTTGGGGTGAAGACTCAGAGCTTTGGATGATACCCTACGTGTCAGTGGTAGGAGAGCAGCCCTGGGGCTTGGTGGCAAGACAGTGGGCTCTGGACTACCAGACCTGGGTAGAATCCCATTTCTGCCATTGACTGACTGGATGATTGTTTTGCTTATCTATTTCTGCATAACAAATACCCCAAACCTTGTTGCTTAAAAGAGTAATCGGCCGGGCACGGTGGCTCACGTATGTAATCCCAGCACTTTGGGAGGCCGAGGTGGGCGAATCACAAGGTCAGGAGTTCAAGACCAGTCTGGCCAACATAGTGAAACCTCATCTCTACTAAAAATACAAAAAATTAGCCGGGCGTGGTGGTGGGTGCCTGTAATCCCAGCTGCTCGGGAGGCTGAGGAAGGAGAATCGCTTGAACCTGGGAGGCAGAGGTTGCAGTGAGCCAAGATCGTGCCACTACACTCCAGCCTGGGCAACAGTGTGAGACTCCGTCTCAAAAAAAAAAAAAAAAAAGAGTCATTATGTGCTCAAGATTTTACAGTTTGGAAGGGCTGAGCAGGGGTGATGTGTCTGTGCCCTGTGTGTCATTATCTGAGCTGTCTTTAGGGAGGCAAGAAGATCTACTTCAATGATCGCTTCCTATCAGTTCTGAGCTCAGCTAGGACTGTCAGCTGAGAGCCTCAACCCTCCTCCAAATAGTCCTCTCCTCTTTCCGGCTTGGGCTTCCCCACAACGTGGAGGCTGGGTCCCAAAAGGGAGGAGGCAGAAGCTGTCAAGCCTACTTAATGCCTGGGCTGTGAGGTCCCAGAACATCATTTCTCCTACATTCTATTGGCCAAAGAAGTTGTGGGCCCATCCTAGATTCAAGATGAGGGGACATAAGCACCACCTCTTGAGGGGAGAAGTGGCATGTGTGTATAGGGAGGGCAAGGTTGTCTGCAGCCATCTTTGGATACTAGCTGCCACAGCAAGCATGAGCAAGTTATTCAATCTCTCCAAGTCTCAGTTTCCCACTCTATAAACTGGAAATAATAATATCTATCTCACATGGTTGTTGATAGCATTAAAGAAGTTCTCAGTAGAGCCCACAACAGTTGGAAGCATGTGTCTGTACAGCCCACGGCTCAAAAGAATTCACTCTCACTTAGACAATCCTGAGCACACACAGCATCCAGACGATGGTGGAAAACTTCTCCCACCACAAGTCCTTTAAGCACCTGCCGCTGCCACCTCCTCTGTCTCTAGTATCCTCACCCCCCAATCCCCTCAGCCTTTCTCCTCTTCTTCCTGTGAGTCACACTGGAGATGCAGCAAGTACAGAGGAATCTGGTCTTGGCTCTGGGCAGGGTGTTTAGGCGGTGGGTCTCCCAAGTTGGGACCCATTGCGCCCTCCTAGAGAACAATGCTCGCATTGCCCTCTGCTCCTGACCGGAAGTCCCTGACACCAGCTCCCACTAACTGGGAGGCAGTGCTGTAAACCTACAGCTCCCATGTGCTCCATGAGAGTCTCTGGTCCCCGTCCTCACCACTAGCTGCACCTCAATGCAGGTGAACTCTCCTAGCTTCATTTTCTTGGATGCTTCAGGAGGGCCCCCCTTTGTGGTAGAGGTAGGGAAAAGGAGAAGGCTTCTAAGAGGAGGCCACTCCCAGCCCAGTCCCCGCCTGGGCAGCCCCATCCGCTGCGGTTTCAGCGCACAGCAGCCACTGGGAGCCTGGGCGCCCATCTGCAGGCTCCCTGCCCAGGCCCTGACCTTGCAGTTTCAGTGGGAAGTGGGGGGCAGGGCTTACCCATCCTGGGGGAGTCTCCAGGCCTCCCTGGATTCAGGCAGATAGAAGCAGTAGCTGCGGCAATCAGATGGAGCACTGCGTAATTTGGGAAATGGGGCAGCTTTAGCTGGTCTGGGAAGGAAAAACCCTTTCTTTCTATTTTAAAATAGAAAACTTGATTTTTCTAGGCATTCAGAAATGCCTGGTTAATGGGGGCCAGGTCAGGCCTGGGCTGCCCAGAGAGCTGTGGTGATGGGGAGCCTTACAGCAGCAGGGCGGGAGGGGATGAAATGCATCTTGTCTCAGGAGTGCCCCTTTCTCCAGGCGTCACGGAGGGCATCCTAGCCCCTGACCACCCAGTGGGCAGCTACCTCCCAGGCCTGCAATCCCAGGTTGAGACCCAGGCCCACCCAGGTTGTTTCTCCCTTAGGTGACCCCTCCCAAGCAGAGCTGTCCCTGAGCTCCTGATTCTGGTCCACCGTTACCACGGAGACTGCTATCCCCAGGCCTCCCAGGCCAGGCTGTGCTGAGCAGAGGCTGTGCCTCCAAACCCAGGAAGGTTTCCAGTTGGATCGCTTCTGACTTTGTCTTCTTGTTGTTGCTGCTGGTAATAAAACTCACATTTACCAGAATTGGGGCAAACAGAGTGGAAAGAACAGCATTTCAGTGACTGGTGCCAAGTCCCAGGATTTTAGTGGCCCTGCTTGGGCAGCCAAGAGCCTGGGAAATTAGATGCCCTGCCTCAGGAGGGCTGCGTTCTACCAGTTTCACACAAGGTCACCCCTCCTCGGGGTCTCAGGTGCACGGCAGCTTTCCACTTCCGTCTCTGCACAGAGAAGGTGTTGTCACAGCTTTCCAAACTGTTAAGAGAATTTCTTTTGTGCATGACATTGTTCAGCTCACCCAGGCTGCGGACTGGGACAGAACCAAAACAGAAGTGAGTAAGAAGAAGTGAGTCAGTCATGCATTCAACACATATTCTTGAGCCCTGTTATGTTCTGGGCCCTGTTGGAGACCGGGGACAGACAGGAATGCTGGCCCTGTCCTCTAGGAGCTCACAGTCCTGGTATCCCCAAGATGGGCCAGACTCTCCTACCTCTTTGTCTGGGTAGACCTGACGTCTAGAACAAGACATTAAATGGGATTTCGGAGCATCGCTGTGGAGCCTGCAGGGTGGTGGGCCCTGGGCTGTGTGCTGGGCATGGAAAGGTGAACAAGAAACGAACCCTACCCTGGCAGGGCTGACGGTCTAGTGGCATAGAAGAAGAAACTGGAAGTTATTGGACAGTGTGCTACGTGTTGGGATGGGGGAGTTCCAGGGCACTGTGGGGACAGGTATGCCCAGACCAACCAAGCAAACAAGTGACGTATGTGTTTGATTCATATTAAATGTCATACTGGGCTGGGCACGGTGGCTCACGCCTGTAATCCCAGCACTTTGGGAGTCTGAGATGGGTGGATCATGAGGTCAAGAGTTCAAGACCAGCCTAGCCAAGATGGTGAAACCCCCGCTCTACTAAAAGCACAAAAAATCAGCTGGGTGTGGCGCTGGGCGCCTGTAATCCCAGCTACTCAGGGGGCTGAGGCAGTGAATTGCTTGAACCTGGGAGGTAGAGGTTGCAGTGAGCCGAGATCTAGCCACTGCACTCCAGCCCGGGCGACAGAATGAGCCTCCATCTCAAAATAAATAAATAAATAAATGTCATACTGTGTCACCAAGGCCAATGTCTTCATAGTTTTTTTTGACTTTGGCAATGTTCCCGTCAAACTGCAGAAGACTTGACTATTCCTGTTCAGGTAGATGATGACCAGCCCCATAAATAGCCACTGAGGGTCACCCTCTCCCTCCTCAGCCCCGAAGGCCAAGAAATGGGACTGAGCTCCTTGAATTTATGACCTTCTGGCTCCTGCAGAGAGAGGAGGGCTGGGGCTTGACCAGGACATGGTGAGCTGGACAGAGTCCTGCACGGTGTAGGCTTGAGGCCACATTCCTCGTCCCTCTCTGACTGGGCGCTGGGGCTGGGTGGACATGGTTCTTCCGTGATGTTCTGCCACCCAGCAGCTTGCCACCCTCTCCAGGTCCTTTGGCAAAATTTCAAACCAAGCTGTTTGACCTTGGAGCTCCACCCACATCCACACCCTCGGCTGTGTCAGAAACTCTCCACTACAGGCAAGAAAACAAGGGAACTGGGGTTTATGACTTCTGTTCAGCTTCATTAAATATTTGCTGAGCAACTTTTAGAGGAGCTTTCTGGATTCCACAGAGGGGATTAACTAATTCCACCTTTTCCTTTTAGCAGGGGCTAAAGACAGTCCCTGGATTTCACTATGACAGCTGACCTTCCCTCCACCCAATGCCTGCTCCAGTCTGATCGTTCCTGGCTACCTGATGATCTCTTTGTGCAAACACCAGGAAGCCCTAGTTAGAGGCGTGGACACCAGGTATTCTTGAGGAGGACGGTGGTGACTCAGTGTTATCTGACCCCATGCTCTCAAGTTCCTTTCCTGTCAGACGCTTCTTCTGGGCTACTTTGGACCCTCTCACTTATCCGTGGGCCACTGGTCACTGGCCCCAGCCACAGCTCAGACCACCAACTCTGTATGGACTCAGGCTTCACCCAGGCACACCCAGAAGCCCCTGCCTCAGGTCCTGGCTGTGCGCCCCTTAGGCTTGCCTGGATGCTAGGATGGGAGACACTGCATCCACCCATCCACGACCAGCAAATAGAGACAATTTACACCCTTCAGGTGACCCAGCGCAAGCTGGGAGCCTGTGCACAAATTATTCTCCCTTTCTCCCAAAAGGATTGTGCTGAGAGACGTTCGTGCAGCTTCCCGAGGATGGTCCTTGGGATTGAGCAAGCAGTTATGTTTGTTACCAGCCGTGGCCAGCTCCGTAACACACGCTGGAGTTGGCGCCACTTCCTTCCCAGCTACCCTCCCCTTTCTCTGGTGACTGCTCCCTGGGGTCACCTCCCTACCAAAGGAGGAGCACAGGAACCTTTGTTTCCCACTCTGCTTTCCAAGAAACCCAAACCCAGCCACCTGGAGTTCCTTCTAGAGTTCCACTTCTGCTCCACGGGATCCTCTTAGTACCACAGTCAGCACCCAACAGGCCTCTGAGATGGGCGTGTGATCCCGGCTGGCCAGTCAGCGCCTTATTCCTCTGGCCACAGAACTTGGTTCAGGAGCCGACATATGACCAATCCAAATTTTCCCTGGGGACTGATACATGGACACCAGGGACCTCACGCCCCAGTAAGGTCGCTGCCTTCCTTCTCTGCGAGAGATGATTCTGTCTCATCCAATCAAGACCTGAATGGACTCCACTTCCCAGAAAGACTTTCTTCATCATCCCAGCCTCACAGAATCTCAGCCGCTTCACTGGTAACACCGAGAATCATCAGCATAACTGTTACCCCCAGGTACTGCCTTGCTCCTTCACACTGTTGTTGCATTGTTTGAATCTGTTATGCAGCTGGTTATGTGTATTCCTATTTCTACTAGACACACATGGTTCTACCTGGCTAACTACAGTGGACTCATGGCCCAAGTGAGGCAGGCAGGTGCTTCAACATATAGAGAGGCCAGATATCCAATATAAGGAACCACGCTGTCCCAGTGTGCCTAGAACTTTCCAAGCTTTAACACTTAATAGCCTTGGACCCCCTCAGTCCTGGACAGACTGGGACATTTGGTCACCCTGTTCAATGGGCAAGAGTAGGAGGAGAGTGTTGTCTAGGGGAAGCCTCCTTTTATTTATTTACCTTTCGAGACAGGGTCTCACTCTGTCACCCAGGTTGGGGTTCAGTGGCACAATCACAGCCCACTGCAGCCTCAACCTCTTGGGCTCAAGTGATCCTCCCACCTCAGCCCCACAAGTAGCTGGGATGACAAGCATGCCCTTACAACTGGTTATGATTACTATTTTTTAATAGAGACAAGGTCTCACTATGTTGCCCAGGCTGGTCTCAAACTCCTGAGCTCATGCAATCCTACCCACCTTGGCCTCGGAAAGTGCTGGGATTTCAGGTGTGAGTCACCGCACCTGGCTGGGAAGCCTCCTTTTAAAGTAAGGGACATAGACTACAGAGATTCAGCCCAGACTCCACTATTTATTTATCTAATTGAGCTCCTACAATTGATTGAGGCTTCTCCTATGTGTCTGACACTCTGCTAAGTTTTGAAGATCCAGAGATGAACAAGACCTAGTCCCTCCCTGAAGAGCTTACAGTTCAGAGCAGGGATTAGGGCAATTTTTTGCAAAGGGCTAGATCACAAGTGTTTTCAGTTTTACAAACCATACAGTCTCTGTCATAACGATCCTGCTCTGCTATAGCTCCACAGCAGCCACCACAGACAGTGTGAATGGATGTGACTGCGTCCCCATGAGACTTGAAGGGCAGCAGCCTCCTGGCACAGAGGTGCCTCAGAACACCTGCCAGGCCCCTGCTGAAGGCAGCAGCTCCAGGCGGCCCCACAGGAGGCATCTCACATGGCCCTATCTCCCCCGCCATGGTTGATTGGACCAGGGAGGAGCACGTGATTCACAGATAGCCCATCCTCAGGATGCCAGTGATGGGCACGGGTGGACAGGCCAGCAGAGATAGTGGCTGCCAGCTGGGATGATGGTGGTAGGAGACAGAGACTGAAAGGTGGGAAGCCTGGAGCAGAGCTGATAGACTTCCCTGGACCCTCGAGCCCTTCCAAACCTGAGCCATGTTCCAGGCCCCATGGGGACCTCCAGGGAGGTCTTGCTATGAGTCTGTCCTGGGGACCCGGGCAGCCTTGCATGGAGCCGAGAGTCCTGTCTTCTTTATTTACATGTACATCCTCCAACGAAACAGCTTTTGTTTCCTTCTTTCTTGTTTAACAATTCAGTAATGTTTAGAAAATTTATAAAGTTGTGCAGCCATCATTGTGACCCAGCCTCCGTAATAAACCTGAATGAGTTCCCTGCACCCAAGAGACCCTCACTCACCCCAGTTCCTTGTGGAAAGTTAGGGTGCCATGGGATCACGGAGGAGGGACCCCCAACTGGGGCTGGGGACTCAGGGAAGCCTTCCCAGAGAGACCCAAGGACCCGGGAGAATTCCTGGGGTGATGTGGGGAAGGAGGATCCCCATCACCTCTTTGACCTTCAGGGTGCAGCAAGGGCCAACATCTGACCAAGTGCCTCCTGCGGCAGGCATGGTGTAGACAGAACACATTGTCAGATGCCGGTGAAACGAGCAGCTTTCCTGTTTCCTCCACACCCCTCCATGCCCTCCTGTGGCAGCCTCAGTCCACCCTGGTGTCCGTAGACAGGGCCTTGCAGGCCAGGGCACACTGCAGGGAAGGGAAGAATCTGCACCTGACTCTCTGGGGCAGTCAATGATGGGCTTTGCTGCCTGCACTACCTGAGTTTTCATCCAAGAAAACACCCTAACCTGGTATTTCCCGAGGAATTCAGGTGAGACTGTCAAAAGGGCTTACACCCCTGTTCTAAGGCTGTGGAAGAGATCTGGCCTTACAACCTCCCTCTCCCTTTCCCCCTCCATCCCCAAGAAAGAGAGAATCTCCAAGCACCCATACCCAGGGACTCTGTCTTCCCGCTCCCCTCTCCCCTCTCTCCATAAGGAGCCTTTCTCATGCTGAAGCAGGAAACTTCATTTTGCTAACAGGAAGGTTCTTTGTTGCCTGCAAGAGAAATCAGCTCCAGCTAATTCAAGCAAATAGAAGGCTCTTCGCAGGGATGTGGAGCAGCTCACAGTTGCAAAGAGGTTGCTGAGCAACGTGCACTGCCTGGAGGTGACTCCAGCGGCCCTGGGCTTCCCTGGGCTCCCCTCCTCAGAGAGAGAATCTGACAGCACAATTTGGTGCAAGGGTCCCTGGTCTTGGTCCTTTGGATCACTCAGTGACAGAGAACAGGAGCCAATCTGCTTCCCTATCCCAATAGAAGGATCTGGATTTGCTCCATTCACCCAGACCTGGGTTTCACCAGGAACTAGGGGTGCACCTCATCTGTGCCCAAATCCAGGGCAACCCTCAGTACATGGCATCTCCCACTGGGCCATTAAGAAGATGCGCATACAAAAGAGATCGTTCTTCCAAGTGAGAAGATCCAGCTTGAATATACAATTACAGGTGTGCGTGTAATTGTTTAAATGTCTCCTGTAGTAGTTAATGCATTTGGTTTTAAAGACATCTTTTAATTCCACAGAGGGTAACTCCTTTCCACTTTCACATTTCATGGAACATTTTTTTCATCTCAACCTGTCACCAGCATCTTGAGTGTCTGTCTCCTCATCACCCCTGAGCCACGGTTTGAGTCACCAGTGACTTTCAGGGCACATCACCTCCCTCTCCTCTGTTACAAAGATTTAGCACCTTTAAAATCCCCGCATGATGCTATCTTTGGAAATTTTATCCTAAGCCATAAGTGCCCCTTCTCATAATGCTGAGGGGCTTAGACTTGTTATTTGAACCTTAAGAGAAATATGAGAATCTTCTTAACTGGTGATTGGGGCACACCAGGCACCCCGGCATTATCATCAATCCTACCAGAGGGCTCCTGCACACAGCCAGGTATACGGGGCTTGGAGCAAGCCCCTAGCCATCTGTTATCATTAGCTGGTGCTATGGGGCCAGGACCCAGGGTCTTTGAGCTTCCAGTTGCTTCCTGGTCTGAAGCGAGGGCTGGGGCAGTGCTGATGACTACAGCTGTCAATCACCAGGTATTTATCAGCTCTGCTCTGCACCCAGCCTATGCCAGGCACGCAGGGTGGACGGGAGCCATGAGCCCTTGCTGTGAGAAATGAATAAGAAGGAGCATTTCTACTTAGGACATCAGTGCAAGGGAGGATCAAAGAGGTGTAACAGACAAGGAGAGGATAAGCCTGTTCTCAACCAGGTGCAATTGAGTAGTAGAAGTCAGTGGTGGGCTTGTGCCAGCCTCTATTGGGGAGCAGATGGGTCACCCCTTGATGGCTCAGGGTCTTTGAAGAGCCCTGAGAGGATTTTGGAGTGGGGATAGTGGACCAGGACACAGAGACCCAGAATACGGGTTAGCATGGGGTGCCATGCAAAAATCACTTACAAGGGCATCAGAGAGCTGGTGCTACTCACACCCCCACGGGCCTCAGCTTCCATGTCTGTACAACAGTTCCCATCAAGCCAAGGTCTTGTTATCAACCTGTTTCTAGCCCCAACTCCTCCAGCTTTATGGGGTCACCCCCTTTTTAAATCTCTAAGCAGAAGGGCTTGTGATTTGATCCCACATTCAGTGGGAACCCTGGCATCTCCCATCATAGTCCTGGAAACTGACAACTTCTCCTCTGAGCCCTGAGTCCTACAGCAACTGCCCTCTATGTGTACCTGAGCCCACAGGGAGTGCCTTCCTCCTTCCTTTCTCCAATAACGAACAACTGACTCTGGGGAGAACTGGTGGGAGGCTTCCCTGAAGGCCAAGGGTAATGGTGATGGATGGTAATACACAGCAACTGGAAACGCCCCCCAGCCCCATCCTGCCAAAGGAGTGCTCCTTCCCTTGTGTGGCCCCCTCACCCGGTTTGGTTGGTTTCAGATGCAGTGCAGCTTTGTGAAGTCGGTGCTAGACCCCACCTGTGCAGCCTGTTTGCTGCAATTTCAGAGTCACTGGAGATACGTATTTATAGAAGCGTTTTTCTCTTGGTTTGAACTACAGCTTTGCTCCCTGTTTCAATGTATACAGTCCTTGGAAGAACAACCCTGGCCAAGAAGTTATACCAGAGGCAACTGACCCCTAAGAGCAGGTGATGAAGAGCAGGAGGAGAGAGACGGCTGCGAGCTGGAGGAAGGGTGGTAGTTTGCAGTGCTGGGGAGAGGGGATACCACAGGAGGGGATTAGGAGTTGGGAAAAGGAATTCACAATCGTGTCAAAGGCAGAATCTGCTGGGAGTGGTTGGGCCTTGGAGATGCTTGATGGGGTGACAATTAGGTGACCCCAAGTACTTTCATAAGAACTTTTATAACATAAAGTTAGGGGGCCAGGTGCAGTGGTTCACGCCTGTAATCCCAGCACTTCGGGAGGCCGAGGTAGGGGGATCACTCGAGCTCAGGAGTTCGAGCCCAGCCTGGCCAACATGGTGAAATTCCTTTTCTACTAAAAATAGAAAAAAATTAGCTGGGCGTGGTGGCAGGCGCCTGTAGTCACAGCTACTCAGGAGGCTGAGGCAGGGGAATCACTTGAACCCGAGAGGTGGAGACTGCAGTGAGCCGAGATCACACCACTGCTCTCCAGCCTGGGCAACAGAGCAAAACTCTGTCTCAGAAACAAAATGATAACAAAAACAAAACCATAAAGGTAGGCAAGGCCATCCTCTGATAGTGGAACTTACTACATCGATACATGCCAGGAGGCAGTAGTAGTAATAAAATATCATATAAGATGATGACGATGGTGAAACTGGTGTGACCTACTTCACCAACTTAGATTACAAAAATGGTCCCATTTCTGTCATTGCTTCATTTATTTTTCCCTATGTGTCTTTTAGGCAGAAGACTTGCCCTCAAATTATTCAAAGACCCCAGGACCTCCTTGGTCCAAAGGGGAGGTCACCTTTTCTTCCTCACACCTGAGGGAGGAGAGCCAGGGTTCCATCAGCCTCTCCTGCTGTTTCTCCAAGCAGTCACAAGGTGTCACTGTTGCAGCTTGGTGCCTCAAGGAGGGCCGCTGCTGCCCGGGAGGCTGGGATGCCCTTGGTGGTTGAGGTTCAGGCTTAAGGCTCTTTTTAGTTCTCATTTCACACTCGGCCATCCTTTCCCAAAGCATGGCTCCTGGGTCAGGGTGGCTGGGTTTGAAGGGGTGTCCAGTATCAGCCATATTCCACACTGGCCAGAACAGTGTTTTCAGCTGAGATCCCCCTTAACTCAAGGTGATTTATTTTGAGGGCCTCCATTGCTTGCCCCTGCCACTGCTTCTTGGATTGCCCTACAACTCCTGGACAGGTGTCCCTGACTTTGCATCTCTGAGATTGGGGACTGGGATATTGGTGTCTTTGCTTTCAGAGAGCCTTGGGACTCCGCTTCCTGTAGTGCAGCATACAAAGAGGGCCGGCCAGCTTCTCTAATCCCCACAAGCAAAGGTCCTGGGTCAGCTCAAACCCCAAGAGGAAGAGGATGGGACCCTGGTGGCTCACATTCGCATAATAAAGAGGGTACACAAATGATCCTTCACCGGAGGAAGAACACCTGTGCCCAGGTTCCTTACGTCTCTGCCTAACCCAACCTGGGGATCGGGAGGAGAATTCAGGGGTGTCATGAACTTGTTGGGGGAAAACATTACATGCTATTTTCACTAATCACTAACTGAAGGTAGCATTTCCTTCCATTATGCACGTAGACATCACACCACAGTACGATAGATGGTGTGGTTCCTGGGACTTGTCACCAATAGACATCACAGATACTCCCATATCCCACTACAGTTGCTGCAGATAATTCAAAACAACTTCTCAGCTCATCGTGAATTCAAAATTATGGTAATCATTAAACCTGTCACTGGATCTTGTTATCCAGTACCTAAAGGAACATCTGTATTGCTACATTGGCGGCTACATTTCCATATGTCTGTTTTCCTCTCTAATTCCATGCATTTTACTTGATGCATGTGAAACTGTCCTTCTGGGGAAGGTCCACAGGCTTCCTCCTGACTGCAGGAGGATGGATGGCACGAGATGTATTAAGACTCCCGTGGCCTGCTGGGCGCGGTGGCTCACGCCTGTAATCCCAACACTTTGGGAGGCCAAGGCAGGTAGATTGCTTGAGCCCAGGAGTTCAAGACCAGCCCAGGCAACATGGTGAGATCCTGTCTTTACAAAAAATGCAAAAATTAGCCAGGCATGATGGTGTGCACCTACAGTCCCAGCTACTCAGGGGGCTGAAGCAGGGGGATCCCTTGAGCCCAGGAGGTTGAGGCTGCAGTGAGCTGTGATCATGCCACTATACTCCAGCCTGGGGAACAGGAGTGAGACCTTGTCTTAAAACAAAACAAAACAAAACAAATGAAAAAACGAAACAAAAGACCTAGTGCCAGAGCTTTCACCATTCTCAGGGAGGCTGCCTGAAGCCCTACCTGAAAAGGATGCTAGGTTTGTGAGTCCAAAGGTCAGCCTGGGAAGGTGCAGGGCTATTGTGGTTCCCAAGAAGAGCCCAGACAAGCACTCTGCTGAAGGAGCCTCAGACGTGAAGGTGCAAGAGCATTTAACACGGAGAGCTCGGGGCCTGCAGGAGTGAGCTGCATGCCCGAGTGTCATTCGGATGCCTCTATTGAAGTGCCCAGTCCTCAATGGGCACTGTGGCTGTGACCAATGCGGACTGAAACCCAGGGTTCTCTGGAAATAGTGCAGCCATGGAGGGATGCCTGGCTAGGACCCGTGCAGGATCTTGGGAGCAGAAGGGATCCAGTGACAATGGAGCTGGAGCATCCTCCAGTAAACCTCGGTGAATTAGGGCAAGTTACGTTCCATCTGAATAAATTAAAGAAATGTGATTTCTATTCCAGGTCAGAGTAGAAGCCATTCCTGTGAACTGAAGTGTCCCTCCCAAAATTCACATGCTGGAGCCCTAACCCGCAATGTAACTGTATTTGGAGATACGGCTTTTAGGAGGCAACTAAGGTAAAATGAAGTAAGGGTGGGGCCTGATCCCATAGGATTGATGTCCTTAACAGAAAAGACATCGGAGGGTTTGTTTCCTCTCTCTCTGCCTCTTAGGACACAGTGAGGAGGTGGTCGTCAGCAACCCAGGAAGAGTGGCCTCACCAGAAACTGACCCTGCCAGAACTCAATCTGAGACTTCCAGCCTCCAGAACTGTGAGACATAAATTCATGTTGTTTAAGGCACCCAGTCTGCAGTGTTTTATTATAGCAGCTCAGGTAGACTGACAACATACTTGCCATATATGTGTGTTTTTTCAGTGTAAAGTCCCAGAGAAGAAATATTAATAGCTCACAGATCTCTTAACCATCAATTTCATCCCACTTTATTCATGTCATTGAAATAGTCCTGTCTTTGGAGTCATATACCCTTTAATACTCGGAGAATAATGACTTTGCTCCCCACACTCCATGAATGTGGGAAGTCCCGTTTTCTGTGGGTTCCCCCTCCAGGCATCTCTGGGTCTCATGCTCTGCTGTAAAGCTCACACTTATTCCCCTTGGTGAAAGCTGTGCCCCGGCTGCAACTTGAAGTAGGTACTGAAGATTTAGGAAGCTGAAGGAAATCCACAGCAAAGAGGCTGGTATCTACTGCCAAAGAGGGCCATGCCCAGAGCCCCGTGCTCAGCAACACTTAGCCCATCTTGGGGAGGGAGAGGTCTCTCCACCTACCTAATGCTGCCTGGAGATCCACCCCCACAAACATGTCCTACCCTGAGCCGGTCCTCTAGAGTCCTCCTTAACCACTCCAGGCCCACTGGCCTCAAGGCTTCTCCACTGCCCTCAGGGAAACCCCTCCACCCACTCTCAGAACTGTGCTTTGGCTGGGGGCTCACACAGCGATCACTGGGTCATTGGACATCAGTTTTCCCCAAGTCAGGGTCATTCCGTCTGAAATGCACTAGACACTGACTCGGAGAATCAGCTATTTGGAGAATCTGGGTTTAGCCAGATCTAGTCAACTCTAGCACAATATTCCTTAATTCCGTGTGGCCTGCACTGGCAAGCTGCTCTGAGACACCACTTGAACGAGAAACACACACGTGGGTATGCACTCCCGTCTGCACGACACACAGCCCAAAACCACCTGCTGAGAAGAGAGGCTTCTATCTGCACCCTAAGCAGCCTTTGAGTAACTGTACCGCCCCAGTGGAGATGCAGGTCTCCCTTGCAGGTAGCGTCTTGGTTACACTCGCTCAGGCCTGGGCCTCCGGAATAAAACTGCCATCGGAAGCCTCAAAGGTGAGCCAGAGCCGCGTCTGGCTTTGAAGTGACAGTGCTTCTGATCCTACCTCACGAGACTTCAAAGCGCAAAGGGCCACATTTCTGTCGTGACTCATGATTGAGGTACCATGTGACCTTTTCTGCAACAGCTTTGCAAGGAGGGTGTATCTGGCAGGCTCCTGGCCTGGGAGGGAGTGCTCAGGCCTGAAGTGTGACAGAAGAATGTCTTTTTGTCCTTCCACTTCAAGCTCCTGGAGTCCCTCTTGACCTGCTATCCACACTCCCTCCAATGGCCGCTCATGGCTTTGTGCCCTGGGCTCACCAGAGAAGCCAGCTCTGGGTGGAAAAAAGCCAGTGGGGCTATGATGGTAGTTTCAGGGGAGTGCTCACCCCAGAAAAGGCACCTTTGGTGTGTCTTTGAGTCCTCTGTCCTCCTCAGTGGTGGAGATTGTCAAGTGGTCCCCGCCAGCCTTTATTTGGCCCTGGAAAGTTGCTGTCCACAGTACAACTGACCCTTGAGGACAGACGAAGGGTGGTCTGGCGTGGGTGTCCCCACACAGCTCCTCCTCCTTAGGGGATGTCCCCACCCTTACCTCTTGACTCTTCTGCATGCCAGCCTCTCCTCACACCCACACAGTGGCTCGGCCCAATTTCTTTCCGCACTGATCTATTAACCGAATCCTTTTTAACCTCTAGGAATCTCTGCAACTGTTACCAGGCCTCAGTCATTTCAAGCACCTTTGCAATCTCCATCCCTTTGTGGTCACTTGCTACAAGGGTGTTGTCTTACGCTTCCAGATGTCTTTAGTATCTTGTGGCAGTTACATAGTGTCAGTATCATGACTTTCAGCTTCTGAGGGTCCCTGGAGAGGTAACTCAAGAGGAATATAGTTGACACATGCACCTTGTGAACTGACATTCTCTGAGTCAAATCCTCCCTGGGGGCCAAGAGGAGGTGGTCACTACCCCCAAGGGGACATGGCCTACGTGGGGGATGGCTCCTAGATTAGTAGGAGATGGTTAGATGGAGCAAAGATGTCCCCCTTGGCCCTTAGCACCCAGGTCGTGATCAGCTGTGCTCAGGATTGTGGGGAACTGAGGACAGAGTAGCCCAGGCCAGAGCCTGGCAGTTCACAGCTTCCGGGAGCTCTCCACAGGCTAGCAAAATTCATTGTGAAGTGCAGAGAAGAACCTAGGAGAATCCATCCTGGGAAAGTCGGATTCCCACCATAGAAGGTCAGAGAAGGGAGGGAAGGGCCACCGTGGAAGACCTCTAGACACTGGCCCTGTATCTTCAGCCCCTCAGTTGGTCAGCAGGTCTCTTGTACTGGGACCCCCACCCCGTGTATGTGGAGGAGCCAGGGCCTGTGGAAGCAGCTGCAGTGTCATGGTGGCAGTGTGGCAAGGTGGTGGTGGGACAAGGTGGCAGGGACAGGGTGGGGTCGACTCCAGCCGGGTATGTGGGGTCTGTGCAGCCTGGCTGCTACCACAGAGAATCCAGCACCCATGTGGATGCGGGGGAGTGGTAACTACACCCCAAAGGCTCTGGTCCCTGGTCACCTGGACAGGCCCAGCTGTGCTCCTGAGCAGGGAGGGCCGCTCCCTGCAGCCCCACACTTGGTGGCCAGGTGGCTGCTGAAGAGAGCAAGATTGTTGGGTGACCTGGCAGGGGCCATGTGGGGCCTGCTCTTCTCCGGGGCCAGCAAGCTTAGTCCAAGACAAGGTCACACGGCATCACATGAATCTATTTATTTGGCAAATCAGATTAATCAAGTCATTTTTTTCCAGTGCTAACCCTCCGCCCCTCCTGTGCCGCTGGGCCCCACTGCTGATTCTGGGCCAACGTGGGCTGCAGCCATGTGGGTCCAAACTCTCGGCCCTCCTGCCGAGCAGACATAGTGGCCTACAGCATGGAGCTGTCCCCGCTCCCACAGACACGGGTCCCCATGGAGAAGAGGCCCTTCTTCCCACAGTGTTTTGGGACGGGTCAGGGGTCCCCAGGGCCCACCCACAGGTCCCAGTTGTCACATCACACTGAGACTGCTGATACCCTCGGAGGACCTACCCCTTACAGTCATACAGCTCACGGGTCCTGGCTCCCTCCCCGTCCCTCCCTACATGGTCAGTTCCTCTCAGCAGTCTGGAGCCCTTTCTGTCACCTGGACAGAGTCATGCTGCACATAGATAAGATTTTATGTTTGAACATCGCTGGGGATGATAGGAGGTCAGGTCCACCTACCCTTGTCCCTTAGGAAGCCCATCTGGCCCTAAGCACATTGGTAGACCCAAGTGCACATGAAGGGCATCACTCAGCTCCACCAGGCAGGCTCCCAACTCCTCGTGCAGAGAAAGAAGTGGGAGGAGGGTTGTCCTAAATCCACCACCCGTGGACTCTGACCCAAACCAGTCCCAAATGCCCTGTTGCATGCAAAAGTCTGGCTTCCTTAGAGTATCATGGGTGGTGTCTCTATCTACGGTAGCCATGGGACAGGGCAGCCTGCAGGCAAGGAGAGGAGTGTGTCTGGGACTTGGGGCAGCCAGGCAGCCTTACCTCTGGGTCTGCAGAGCCTGACTCTGTGGCTGTGGTTCCTAGAGGCCCAGCCCAGGGGGCCTGAGTCTCTGATTCCTCTGGTCTGGTCTGGTCACTCCTCCACATCCACTTCCACCCCTTCACTGACGCTGTCTTCCTCACCCTTCCCTCCATCCACCTAGGAGGAGGTGTACAGAGAGCCACCCGAGCACAGCAACAGCGGGGGCTGCTCCTGAGAAGGCAACTCCTGCCTGTCCATGGCTCTCAGGCCAGCCAGGAAAGGCTCTCAGACAGGAAGCAGCTCGGCCAGGTTCCCCACCCATCCTGCACTACCTGCAGGCTTCAAGCCTAGGGCCATTGCTCAGCTTCCCCTCCTTTTCCTCTTCCTCTTCCTCCTTCTCTCCACAGGTCCTGGTTTATCCAAATGCCTCTCTTCTTCCCCTCAGGCCGCCACCCCTCCCAAGCCCTTCCACCTCCACTGAGCCCAGATCCTACAAGTTGACGGCAGTTGCTTTTCCTCCTAAAGACCTTGGTCACATGAAGTCTCATCAGTTACTCCTCATCCCACTCACTCTGTCATGCAAAACCACCCCACAGTGGATCCTTCTCATCATTTCACTCTCCGGAGCAGCTGAGTCACTGGGAGGCTTCCGCTGTCACTTGCACTCCTCCTCCGGATTCTTCGAGAAGCCATCCAGGCGTGACTCGATTGTTTACAGTTTCCTGGGACCTGCAGGGACCCCCCCGCCTTGCCTTCTTTCTCAAGGCCACACCCTTGTGCCTGGCTGCCTCATCTTCTCCCTCCCAACTGCCAGGGAGCAACGGCTCCATGGGCAGTGCCACGGGTGCCAACTGCCCAGCCAGGATGCAGGTGAGTAAGACAGCACCTCCCCCACCCTCCTGTGGTGGAACCAAGGCAGGCCTGATTCTTTGCCGTTGTTTTCAAGCAAGCTAGATGGAATGAGCAACTTCCCAGTCTGTTCAAGACAGAAAGCAGGTCAGGGGTCTCCCCTCTCCCAGGCCACCTCCCACTGCCTCTCCTCGCCCGGGGCCAGCACCAACACTCCCTGCTGTGGACGCCCTGATGGTGGTGGGGGAGGGGCTGTGTGCTTCCAGCCCTGGGCCTGTCTTCTTCCTTCCCCAGGATTGTTCTCTCCCCTCCCCTCTTGGCTCTTGGATGTCATCAACACCCCCACTTAGTCATTCTGCAGTCTTCTCATGGGCATAGAAAGGTGTGGCTGGCTTCCTTCACCTTTCTGAGGACCACTGGAAACATGGGGTGATCCATGCATACTTGCCCAGCCCCAACACCACTCCCACTTGCTGTCATCTCAGTGAGGCTTTTGGCAACACAGCTCCAGAAGAGACTGGAAAATGCAAGTCTGCTCTGTCCTGGGACACCCAAACTAAAAAGGGGCTTCATTCATCCCTACCACCCCACCTCTGCCCAAGATACTCTCCCCCATAACTGACTCTCTTGGCTCCCTCCTCTACCTCCTCTCCCTTTCGCTCTCTTTCTTTCCAGAACCTCCCAGTCGAACACGAAAATGGGGAGAGTTGGAAACAGCCTTGTTCACATGGTCTCATTCTCTTTCTCAATTCTTCTGCTGTATAGTTTTTGGACTTAGAAATCAGTAATTGACCTGGTTTGTGGGTTCTTCAGAGATCCCTGAACACTGGGTGGTGTATGTGGAGCTGTCTGGGCACTGGAAAAAAGGTCTTTGGGGTACAATGAGCAAAGCTGGCACTCAATGGACATCAAAGGGAAGCACATCAGTAAAGATGGCATGGATCATCCCTCCACATCCAAACCCTGGAACTCGATATCCATTACTAGAATTCAGGGCCAGGGCTTCCTTCTCCTGAACAGGATGTCCTTCTGTTAGCCCCGAGAGATCGTGGTGTCCTGCAGGACCAGCTGGACCCTGGAAGGCCGGTGGGCCCTGATGTTCATGCGGAATTCTTTGATGACAAAGTAGTAGCAGAAAACATCCAGGCAGCAGTTGACGTTGGAGAAACACATGGACAATTGCAAGAAGAAGCTGATGCTCTGCTTGGCTCTGCACTCTACGATAAAGCCGTTTCTCACCAGGAACTGCAGGAAGAACCCCAGGTGGACTGGGAGGAAGGAGACCACGAAGACAGCCAGGCTGACTGCGATGCTGTAGATGCAGGCTCTCTGCTGCACCCAGTCCTGGGTGTGGTCTCGGCGGCCCAGCAGGATGTGGATGCTCCTGGAGGAGCAGAAGCCCATGATGCCCATGGGAAGGAGGAAGCCAAACACCTCCAGTGGGAAGAAGACCTTGGCACTCCAGGTATCGTCAGACATGTTGTGGAAGCACATGTATTTTTCCACTTTCCCATGGAAACTATAGATAGGGATGCTCCCAGTCCACACCAGGACCCAGATGGTACAGCAGATCCCAAAGATCTTCCTGGGGGACCGGAGGTGGTTGACCAGGAGTGGGTACCGGATGGCCAAGAACCGGTCCATGCTGATGAAGCAGATGGTGAAGACACTTCCGTACATGCTGACAAAGTAAAGGCACTCCACCAGGGTGCACAGGAATGGGTAGGGGGACTGTATCTGGGACAGGGACATCTTGAACGGGAGGGAGAGCACCAGCAGCAGGTCAAAGACCGCCAGGTTGATCATGTAGATGGAGGTGGCAGCGTAATCGGGCCACCTGTTCTTAAGGAAGGTGCTGAAGCCATGGATGGCCAGCAGGTTGAGTATCAGGCCCAGGACGAAGGTGGGGATGTGGACTGCAAACTGTAGGGTTTTCATCAGCTCATTGACTCCATCAAACAGGCAGTCACCACTGGCGTTTGGCTGACTCATGTTTCTTCCTGCAACACCAACAGATCAGATGGGGCTCCTTTCACTCTCTTGAAGTGATGGATTCCAATGACTTTGTCAAGAATCACAAACACCTCCCCAGCATCGTACAGCAATTCGTGCCCACTGAATCACAACTAGAACACAGAAAAGAAAAATTACCTTTAATCCTGTTGCCCAGATGCACAAGTTACTTTTTGTGTATATCATTCCAGACTCGCTTTCTCACTCTCTTTCTACCATACACACATTTTTCTTTGACACATATAGAACCCTGCTGTGCATGGACATCTGTCTTTTAAATCAGAACTCCTTTTGTTGAAAGAAGTAACAGCACATACCCAGACCCAAACAGGCTGAAGCAAAGAGAGAGTTTCACATAATGGAAAATATGGAAACTAGGGTAGGGCTGGCTTCAGGAGCAACTGGATCAGGGACTCAAATGCTGTTTCCAGGATTGGGCTCCTCTTATCCCCTTTGTCCTCCCCCCACCCACTTTCCTGATGGTTGGACACAGTCAACCTGTAACCAGGGATGATTGGCACCAGAGCATTGCATCCCTCTGGACACAGTAGTTGGTTAGTTCATTGGCTCAGGGACAGACATTTGACTCTCCAAGAACATGATAAGCAACACAACTTTTGCTTGGGCTTCCAGGCAGAGGGTTGGAGTCGCTTGTCAGGGATCCATATTTGCCAAGTTATAAGATCTGCAGCTGCCACAGCCTCTTGTTCCCCAAAGGGAAAACCAGACAGAAAATGGAAAGATGTGGGAGAAAGACCATTCCCAGAGGGAATGGAGTGGGGCCCTGAGGTCTCCACAGGGCAAGGAAAGGCCTTTAGTCAGGCAGAAAATTAGAAGTGGCCTCAGGGACAGGAGGACCAAGGCTGTAGGTGTGGTTGCACAGGGGTGTGGTCCAAGCCTGGCCAATTTGGGGTGAGGGGGTGAGTGCCATTGTGGGGTTCTGTCTCAAGGTATGTAGCTCTGGAGCAGGACAAAACCAAGTGTCCAACCCAGGTGTCCAGAACCAAGCTGCTAGAAAGATGACTCAAATATGACCCAACTTCCACCCTCTCCCCACTAGCCCACCTGTGCCCACCTCCCCACTCCCTGCTTTCTCACCCACTCTTCCCTCTCCCCACAAGTGAGGCCACACTGCTGGTGTACTCGACTTGGACTGGCCTTAGATATGGAACGTGCCACATTCACTAGAGCACAGGGGCATGGCATGGAAAGGACATTCATGCCTGCTGTCTTCCTTAACTGCTTCAGCAGCAAGCAGCTGGGTGAGCAAGTGTAGCCAGGTCGTGCCGTGAGACCTGCCTTCCTGTGCTTCTCCCATCTTCCATGACTTCCTGACCAGCAGGAGCTAAGATCCCAAGATACTGATGTACCAGGGAGGAGACATCAGCATGGACTCCCACCAGAGAATCCTATACTAGTGACCACTGCAGCCATTATTTATTTATTTATTTTTTTTGAGACCGAGTCTCACTCTGTCGCCCAGGCTGGAGTGCAGTGTCGCATCTCGGCTCACTGCAACCTCTGCCTCCTAAGTTCAAGTGATTCTCCTGCCTCAGTCTCCTTCATAGCTGGGATTACAGGCCTGCGCCACCACGCTCCACCATGCCCAGCTAATTTTTTGTATTTTCGGTAGAGATGAGGTTTCACCATGTTGACTAGGCTGGTCTCGAACTCCTGACCTCAGGTGATCCTCCCACCTCGGCCTCCCAAAGTGCTGGGATTACAGGCGGGAGGCCCCACACCTGTTCCTAAAACTTCTGTTATTAATTAAAGCTTCTGTTATTATTTTTCATAGCTTGTTACTAATTTTTAAAGTATTCCATGCACTCAATAAGATATTCAAACAGAACAAAAGAACATGCATAGGGAAGTCGGCCTCCATTGTACCCTAAGGCCTCAACTGTCCTTTCTGAAGGCAGCATGGCTTACAGCTTCTTGCATACTCCTCCCAGATATTTTCTAAGTAGACGCATATATGCAAATACATGCATGCATACATATACGTGTATGACTTCTTTAAAATTTGGAAATAATATACATACAGCTTCTGTACCTTGCTTTTTCAGTCAACAATGTTTCTTGGACATTGGTCTATATCAGCATATATGAATGGCTTGTTTGCCTTCCATTACGTAGGTATACAAAAACTCATTTAGCCAGTAGCCTATTCACAAACATTTAGGTTTCTAGTGTTTTACCAGTAAACAACGAATTCCACAAAAAGCATTCCTGTGACTTATTTCTTTGCTGCGCCGCTATTGCTAACCGAATTCTCATTCTGCTATTGGTTTTCATCACTACTGAGGGCCCGTGGGAGGAAAAAATTGGAGTATTTCTTAGGATCTTATCTGTAATACCATTCCCAAGCCCTCTCTGATTCCTAATGAAAAAGAAAACTGATACATACAGATAGATATTTATAGGTACATATATATCATCTGTTGAGCACTATGCACAAAACATTTAACGTACATTACTTGATTTGGTGGCTCTAAAGATTCTGTGGTTTCCAATGTGTTAACTTTTCTCACAGATTTATGTAATGAGAGATCTAGGAAAATGTACTTCCTCTTATTCAAAGCCTTGGTGTCCTGTGGTCTGTGGGGATGGTGCCCCCTGGGGGTGTGCAGTAGTCACTGGTCCTACTCAGAATGCTCAGAATCTGCAAGCTGTGGTGGCCACCTCCTCACTAAACATGCTGAAATGACCACAGGCCTAGCTCACAAAATTACTAGAATAGCTTGGAACTCACAAGGTAAATTTAAAAAATGATGAGAAAAGCGGGTCAAAGTCCAGTTCGGGTCTAAATGTAAAGTGTTGCAACACCAAAGAGGAAGATGGAATTGGCTTGGAGAAGTTGCCTTCAAGACCAGAAACAGAAGAAAACCAAGAACCACAAAAATAAGAGTGAATACAAGTTTATGTTTAAAGAGATCCAATAAGATTTTGAAAAAGGAACTGACGACGTCTGTCTTTGTCTGGGTCACAGTGACCAATTAAGAAAAAGCAGCCACCAATGACAAAAGCTCAACACTCAGAGGCCCTTACTGTCAACTGTTACCAGCTGACTCCATGGGTGAGTCTGCCATATTGCTGGTGGTTCAAAGTGGCCAAGAAAAAAAATCAGTGATGCTCAAAATTCAACCCAAACCCAGATGCAATGTGTGGTTGAATTGGGGGAACAAATGAATAACAACAGGAGGAAAGTGGTCTGACAGAAAGCATACAACCTTGGATGCTGGGATGAGTCTCCATTGACAGTAGCAGGTATATTCATAGATACAATTTGGCCATCAGTATTCCCCAGTAGGATTATTCTAAAGGTCACATTTGAATTACTGACAGACTTCAAATGGAAGCTTCTCAGAGGGTAGTCTTTGAAGCCAGAGAAGGCACTCTATGGGCTGGCAAGAAGAAATTAGGTTGAAAAAATACTGCTAGCTAATGGCAGAGTGAGAAGAGAATCTGAAAAATTAATCTGAATTCCCTCTGAAAGTCCAAGGAAACCATCTTTTTAGAGTCTTTTTCAAAAAAATCAGGAGCTTCACTGAAGTAAGATAAAAAGGCATCAATGCACTCCAAACTGCAGCAAGAGATGAAACAGTCATCCTTCTCAAAGAAGTTTGCTAATAAAAACCAGTCTACTTGTGGGTGGGGGAGGGGAACGGGGCAGGGGGACAGCAACTAGCACCATTTGACCTGGGGTATGGGGCCATTCCATTAGCAGCTCCTGTTCTGGCCAACCCAGGGGTCCACCCCAATCAAGCAATGGTACTATAGTTGGCTGGGTGGGAGGCTGAGTCCCTTCAGGTCCCCTGAGAAGCAGATGCTAAGACAGTGTTAGACAACTCAGAGATTGAACAGGGAAAGTGTCCGTGAAGGATAGCGGGGAGAGGGAGCAGGAGGAGGTGGGGTGAGCCTTCAGATCACCTGCAGGTCTGACTCTGTGGAAGGAGAGAGGGAAGGAAGGACAAGGTGGGAAGGACTTCAGACAGCAGTGCAGATTTCAGCCCTTCTTGGCCAAGCCATGCGGCATCTCTGAGCAAAGGTTGCCTCTTGGAGGAGCCCCACATCCACAGAAATCATCCCAGGCTAGTGCCTCTGCCGGGCTCAGGCATTGGCTGGGAGCAGCCCAAGGAGAGTGGCATCAGCATCAGTGTCACCATGGACTGGAAGCAGCAGAGCTGCACTGACTGTGGTCAGGGACCCTGGGAGTGGGCTCTCTGGAATTCCAGGGAGGTCTCAGCAGCACCCCTGCATAGCTGCCAAGGGGCATCCCGATGCTGCCATTGATGTTGGGATCTGTGTCACAGGCAGCAGTGGAGACATTCTCAGTTTCCATCCCAGCAGCACCATCTGTGGAGTGCTGCCTTTCTACCATCCGCAGCAGGGATGGGTGGGCACCTTCGCCTCCTAGAGGACTGGAATGGGGCAGTCCCAGCCTCCTCCAGAAGGAAATAGCATTGAGGGGGCAAAGGTCATGGGTCAAGCAAATGGCATCTGTGAATGGAGTGAAAGGACCCCAAACCATTGTACGTCAGCAGCAGCACGGTGGCTGAGAGGTGGAGCTGAATCGAACCGTGGAGTAAATGAGACAACACAGGAGATGAAGCTCCATGTTTCATGCAAAAGCTATGGAGAGAGCCACTCCCAGGGGCCCTGCTGACACCTCTGAATGTCCCGCTGACATGTTTAAATGTCGCCAAGACAGAGCCTCCCAAACATCCATGAATAAACAATACAAGTTCCTTGGAAATTTCTGAAAAAATAATCAACACCAGAAGAGGCTTGAGGGAGAAGATCTGGGTGCAAGAATTTCGTATCCAACAGGTGTTCCTGCGTAAAGAATGCAGAAAGCAAGTCTCAGGTGGATGCGGCCTCTAGAAAAATAATCACCCCAAAACTTTAGGCCTCCAAGAGATCATTACTGAGAAGGGTGCAAGGATGAAAACATCAAGATAGAAAAATTTGGAACTGAGCACTGAATTGAAAGCAGGAAACTGTGGAAAGAGACATAAGGTATGATAAATATAGTTACAGATTTAAAATTAAAAGAAAAAAAAACAGAAGAGATTATCTGGCTGGACTAGTGACTCACACCTGTAATCCCAGCAATTTGGGAGGCCAAGGTTGAAGGATCACTCGAGCCCAGGAGTTTGATACCAGCCTGGGCAGCACAGTGAAACCCCATCTCTACAAACAAACAAACAAACAAACAAAAAACGTAATTAGTAGGGCGTGGTGGCTCGTGCCTGTGGTCCCCAGCCATTTGGGCAGCTGTGTGGGAGGACTGCTTGAGCCCAGGAGTTTGAGGCTGCAGTGAGCCATGATCATGCCACTGCACTCCAGCCTGGGTGACAGAGTCAGACCTTCTCTCTAAGGAAAAAAAAAAAAGAGATGATCTGTGTCCCCAGAAAGAGACAAGTCTTAATATTGTGGATAAATTAACAAAGCAGGAAGAATGTTCTTGAGTTGTAGGGGTGGGGACAATGGAGGGTAATAGTAAGTGCCTGGGGTGAAGCAAAAGGCTCTATTGCTAATATTTCTGTTCTGTTTATTTTTTTACTTCAATAATTACAGAAATATGTGTCAGATTCTTGAAAACCTTAAAGTAACCACTATTAAAAATATGATGCCTACCTTCAAAATTACTAAAGAAGATGAAAAGAAACAAAATCGACTACATAGCAAAGGAGTGAATATAACAGGAAAAGAAACAGCATAGAAATTACAATAATAAGTGCAAAAAAATCAAATTTTACTAATATTCTCAATTAAAAAATAAAATATAACTGTTTGCTCTTACAAAGAGTACACTTAAATGACACAGAAATGTTCCACATAAAAGTCCTGTGACGATGGAACAGACAAATACAAACAAAAGAAACACAGAGAGGCAATATTCATAACTAGACTTGTAGAACTGCAGGGCAAAATTGCTCATCAGGATTAAGAAGCTTATTTTTATGGAATAAAATAAAAACTCAATTGTGAGGGCAAATGTAGTAATCTTATACACCGAATGGTGGTATACAAAAGTACATCAGGTACAATTCTTAGAATTCAAGGAGCCATTGGCAAAAACAAACTGCAGTGTCAGATTTTCATATACTGTAGATTAGAACAAATATAAATTAGGACATAGAATTATATAAATAATATGATTAATACAGTTTAGTTAATGACTTGGGTTTGGTTTTAAACAAATAGGTAATCCATTTTTTTTCTCAAGCAGCCAAAAAACACTTGCTAAAAATGAATTATCTACCTTACAAGAGCAAAACCATCGGTCAAAAAAATACAGAAATTATTTTGGCTATACTCTCTGACTGCATACAAAGTCCTAGAAAATAAAAATACAGCCCGCCCGGGCGTGGTGGCTCACGCCTGTAATCCCAGCACTTTGGGAGGCAAAGGAGGGAGAACTGCTTGAACCCAGGAGTTCGAGATCAACCTCACAACACAGTGAAACCTCTGTCTCTACAAAAATTTTTTTAAAAAAATTAGCTGGGCGGATCACAAGGCCAGGAGATCGAGACCATCCCGGCTAACACGGTGAAACCCTGTCTGTACTAAAAATACAAAAAAAAAAAAAAAAAAAAAAGTTAGCCGGGAGTGGCAGCAGATGCCTGTACTCCCAGCTACTCAGGTGGCTGAGGCAGGAGAATGGCGTGAACCCGGGAGGCGGAGCTTACAGTGAGCCAAGATCGCGCCACTGCACTACAGCCTGGGCGACAGAGAGACTCCGTCTCAAAAAAAAAAAAAAAAAAATTAGCTGGGTATGGTGGCTTGTGCCTATAGTCCCAGCTACTCAGAGGCAGAGGTTAAGGCAAGGGGATGGCTTGAGCCCAGGAGGTCGAGGCTGCAGTGACCTGTGATCATGCCACTGCACTCTAGCCTGGGCAACAAAGTAAGACTCTGTTTATATAAACTCTGTCTCAAAATAATAATAATAATAACAATGGCTATTTAAAAATAAAGTGAGAACTACAAAACTAAATACATGGGAAGAATAGCAAGACCTTTTTGGATTGGTTGTTTAAAAAAAAAAATTCACAGGATACAGCCAAAAACTATTCTCAGAGATAAACACATTGCCCTAACTGCTTTAATTTTCTTTAAGGAAACTAAATAAATGAATTAAGCACTTAACTTGAGCATTTAGGGAAAAAGTGTCTTAGAGAAATTAGGAAAAAGTATAAAGATAAAAGCAGAAATAAATGAATTAGAAAAGAGAAAATGTCAGAACTGACACATTTAATAGGTGGTTCCTTCGGAGCAGAAGCAATATACGAAGCAATACCTATATCTCTAACAACTATGATCAAGAAGAAAGGACTCAAACGGTCATAACTAGAAATAAGAAAGAAGACATTAAGTTTAGTTACAGAGGAGAGCAAAAACAGCAAGAAACTGCATTATTACTTGTGTGTTGATCTGTTTAAAAACCTTGATGTAGTTGTTGATTTGGGGGCAAAAAAAATAATTTATCACCATCTATACCAGGTTTGGCCCAAGAGGAAATAGAAGTGTTGACTAGACCAATATCCATAAAAGAAACTGAAAATATTATCAAAGAATTACTCTTAAAATAGACTCTAGCTTATTTCAAATTTTCAAGCAGCAGATAATCCCTGTACCCCATAAAGTATTTCAGAACATAGTATTAATGAATTTCTATTAAACTAACTTATCCAAATATCAAAATTCAGCACAAGAAACAAATTTGCTCAAAATACAATTATGAATATATATGCAAACATCCTAATTAAAATATTACTAGATGGAATTCAGTACATTAAAATTATAAATCATCATGACAAATCAGATTTACTATAGAATTGTAAGATAGTTTCAGTGTTAGGAAATCAATTAATGTTTTGTATCACATCATTAAAGCAAAAATAAAAAGTCATCCAATTGTACAGTTTTTCAGAGTTATTTAACTAACGGAATAGGAAAGTACTTCTTACAAAGAGTAAATTGCTCACACCAATGGCAACTTTGTATTTAATGGTAAAGTAATAGGGACATTCTTGTTGAAATCAAATGCCCAGAAATCTCAAGATAACACCCAGAAATCTCAAGACTATGCACTAACACATTTAACAGAAACAAGAATAAATGAGGCATTCCCCAAAAATCAATAATACAAAGGGAAGGCTTAGTTAAGAAATTATGTTAAGACTGTCAGTTAACAATTTGGCAGTAAAACCAACTTAGAGTCTCATCTTAAACGGCCTCTCAAAAGAAATTCCAAATTCATTAAGGAATTACATTTCAAAACAATCAAACCTTAGAAAACTTAGATGAAATTTTAATGAACAACTTTTAAAATCACTAAGGGAAAAAGCTCTTTGTCAACTTAGCATAACTGAAAATCAAAGAAAAAGAAAATAAACAGGACAGGTTTGACTGCACCAAAAAAGTCTTTTTGCTAAAAAGTCTTAACATCAAATAATATACTCGAAGAAACAAAACACAACCAATGTTAGATAAATGACGTTCTTTCTCTGCGAAGAGAATATTAAAATGAATAATATCAAGACCAACAATAGATGAATAAGCCAATGACACAGGCAGTTCCCAGAAGAGGATTTACAAAGAGATAACATTTTTGCTTATCAAATTTAACAAAGAATTTGGCAAGGGTTCTGTGAAACCAGTCACCAATATGCTGGTAAGCGTACAAATTAGCGCACAACTTTTGGGATCTGATAATTTCTATTACAAGCCATGAAAATCATATGACTTTAATCCAGTGATTCTGAGAATTCACCTTAAGTAAATTATATGAAAGAAGAAAAATTGTGTACAAAAATATGTCCACCTTGGCATTTTCTTCTTCTTCTTCTTCGCCTCAATGTATTACCACATTATTTTTTTCTAATAGTAAAAAATACATACACATTTAAATGCCAACGAGAGGTTAATTTCACTGTGGTAAATTTACTCAATGGAAAATTTTTCTGTCTGACTGTTATGTTTATGCTGATTATGTTCAGTAAAAACCCCACAAAATATAGAATTAGAGACATTCAGAATGATTTCAACTGTGATTAAAATTACAAAAACCCACGCATAGAGGGGCAAACAAAAAACCTAAAAAAAGATTTCTACATCCCAACCAGTGGTTGCATTCTAGCAGTTGGATGGTGGGTGATTTTTAAATCTTTTGCCTTTATCTCTCTCGTCTTTTTGGTGTGTTTTTCTAATTAATTAATGATAATATGAAAACCTGAGATTATATATATATATAATGTTTGGTGGGGAAAAAGGAGACCAGTAATGATAGCTTTCAATATTTTCCTTCTATATCAGAGAAACAACTTGCGGTCTGGGTTTGTGTTTGAGGCATGGCAGGGTGCGAGGTTTACACAAAATTAAAAGATACGCATTGAATTCACCAAAGCTCAGCTGATGAGGCATGACCTTTCAGGTTCAGAGATGAGCATTTCAGGATGGGGCTGGGAACGAAGCATGAAGTGAGAGAGAGATGTGGAAGTGTCAAGTGAGACAGCAAGTCCCACCCAAACGATGGGAGAATAACAACAAGAACCTGATTCATGATTTAAAAAAAAATTGAAAAATAAACAAGTTTGCTCTGTTCACAGGTCAGCCATCACATCATAAAAATGTGTATTACATAAGGAGTAAAAGACGACATAAAAGAGACAAAATGCCAGCTTCACAGTGAAGAGTAGGTGAAGATGAGAAAAGAGGTTTAAAATAGAATCACCCCAAAGCTTGGCAAGCTATCAATAGAGTCAAGAAGTCAAAAACGTAAATATTTTCCAAATTGAATATTTAGGTTAAATTACCTTGTTTCTCTTAACGGGACAAAAGGAAGAGAAGATTCACAGTAGAAACCGAAAATGAAAAAACTGTAATATCACAATATAGAAAGCAGAGGGGCAACCTCACAGAGGCTTATGCAAATATTATCAACAATTGTTAATACTCCCTATATTAATCTATTAAAAATCAACCATCAATTAAAAAAAAAAACAAAATTCAATTATCTTTTGTCAAGGAAAAGCACCAAGAAAATGAAAAGACACAGACAGAGTAAAATGATAGCATAATCTTTGGTTTATCAGGCACATTTTGTGCTAGAAAGGAAGGGAATAGGACAAAGTAATTTTTTTTTAATAAAAAGAATTGAGAAAGCAACATGGAGACTCCACGAGAACGAAAGCTACAATAAATAATGAAAACATAAAACACTCAATTTCTGTTTCAATTAGCATAGCAAAAAAGTACATAATGGGACCATGTAGGAAATGCAAAAGAAATTTTAAAAAATGGAAATATAGTGTAGCTGGAGCCCTTAGTGCCCCTCCTGTAGAATACCCATGATCAAATAGACAGAGAAATTAGAGCTCTGAACAACCCAATTAATAAGGTAGACTAGCAGATCAGGGAGCAGTACATGGTAATCAAGCGTCTATGCTCTCTTTAGAAGAATAGAGAGGGTCTTTCACAAAATTTATCCCGTGCCCGAGCACAGGCAAGTCCTCGACAGCAATGGCGATTTTACACTCATTCTTAGACCACGAAGAAAATAGCTGTTTATTGGTCCTGAACACTTAGCTGCAGCGCCATGATATTAATATTTAATAGGCATTTCTATGCATTCTCTTACATAGCCTCTTAACGTGTGAGTTAGAGACAAAATCAGATGTACGTTGCTGAAATATTGGAAAGAAACAATATTTATACACAAAACACAAATGCAGTCACCACTTAAATGAAAGTGGGAATTCCTAAGTGTTCTTTTAAACAGGAAAGAGAGAAACGAGGCGAGCCAACGCTACACTCAGAGAACCTGGAAGTGGAGTGGAAGTGCCCATGGCCATTGCACAGCTCTGATCACCCTGGGACCCGAGGCTGTCTATCTGCAGCGGCTGAACTCAGAGCGGGTAGGGAACCACAGCATGGGAGAAGACGCAGAAAGGCCTAGAGATACTCCTAATCCCTAGAAGGAAAGACACAAGGACATCCATCCTCCAGTGCTCGTGACTTGTTCCACCATAAGACTTCACAGGTCAGAAAAGGAATGGGTTCCAAATGCTGCAGAAAGCAAACCTATCTCACAGCCAGAGTGTCCGAGAGTAGACAAAGCAAAGCAGCCTCATCGTGTGGTGGACTCTTTGTTACCAGAGGTATGCAAGCAAAGGCAAGGTGAGGTGCTTATCCAGAGTGCTGTAGAGAGAATTCATACACAGAGCAGTGTCTTACTGAAGGATGTTTTTGTTTGTTGATATTTAACCCTGAAGTAGAATCTTCTTTCAATATAAGGCTGTTTTCCAGTGTTTGGTGAAAAGGAGAGAAAGCGTGTCGAGTGTGGAAAGGGACTGGGGTGGAGCACAGGGGCCTTGCTTCTCCTCCTGGCTCCCTCTGCTTGGGGGGCTCCGCCTCATTTCTTCCATCCCCAGGGTCCTGCTCAGCCCCGAGCCCAGAGCCCTGGCCTCACTGTGCTAGCTCGTTTGTTTGTTTGTTTGCTTGCTTGTTTGTTTGAGTTAGGGTCTTGCATTGTCACCCAGGCTGGAGTGCAGTGGCACAATCAAGGCTCACTGCAACCTCAACTTCCCAGGCTCGAGCAACCCTCCCACCTCAGCCCTCCAAGTAGCTGGGACTACAGGCATGCATCACCACACCCAACTAATTTTTTCTTTCTTTCTTTCTTTTATTTATTTATTTATCTATCTATCTATTTATTTATTTTTGAGATGAAGTTTCCTTCTTGTTGCTCAGGCTGGAGTGCAATGGTGCAATCTTGGCTCACTGCAGCCTCCGCCTTCTGGGTTCAAGTGATTCTCCTGCCTCAGGCTCCTGAGTAGCTGGGATTACAGGCATGTGCCACGCCTGGCTAATTTTGTATTTTTAGTAGAAATGGGGTTTCTCTATGTTGGTCAGACTGGTCTCGAACTTCCAACCTCAGGTGATCTACCTGCCTCCCAAAGTGCTGGGATTACAGGTGTGAACCACTGCGCCTGGCCTAATATTTTATTTTTTGTAGAGACAAGGTCTCACTGTGTTGCCCAGGCTGGTCTCAAACTTCTGGACTCGAGCAATGCTCTCACCTCTGCCTCCCAAACTGCTGGGATCACAGGTGTGAGCCCGAGCGCCTGGCCTGTACTGGCTCTTAACTGCTGACTCTCCACATTCTGCAGCTGGGATTCCCGCAACTGCCAGTGGTCCACGTTACCCTCATCTGCCCACACCTTCAAGGATCCAGCATCCCACTTGCGGCAGCCTCAGGTGCCTGCACAGCTGAGGCCTCGAAACCCTCGAAACACCAGACCTACCTTTCTTCTTTCAGTGGCCTGGACTTTCCAGAGAACACAAGCAACAAGAAGATCACAACCCTAAGGAGGTTTGCAGCTGAGAAGGTGGCCCTTCCTGCAGGTCCCAGGCTGTCATCTGCACAGAGCATTGTAGCGTGAACCACCTCAGAGATGGCAGGGCCAGAGCCTCAAAAATCAGCATTGGCACAGCCACAGGGATGGATTTGAGGAGCCCTGGAATGCTCCACAAAAAATGCCACAGTTAAAATACACAGTGTATCCACCACTAACACCATAGTGTGAATAAAGTCATCCACCTGTGCCTGAGCTAGGCGTCTGGGGGCCATGATGCAAGAAGGAACAGGACACAGAGGAGACAGAGCACATGACCACAATCTCCCGAATGCCTGGATGTTGCTGAAGCTTGGGCGGGGGTGTTGGAGTGGGGCTGGGAGAGTGGAGGGGCCGGTTTGGGGACATGAGAGGTGGTCAGCAGTGTGCTCAGTGCTCTACGACAGGAACTCAGGACACTCCTGGGAGGCTGCCCTAATTATGCCCATTTTACAGATAAGGACAGTGAGGCTCAGAGATGCTATAGAGTCTACCCAAGGTCCAACAGGCCATGAGGGACCAGCTGGAACTCATGTTCTGAGTCTCTCCTCCTCCCTCACCCTGGCCCCCATCAGCATCACCAGCAAGAGCATCTGGGATCCAGGAGCTGCCAAGCCCCCTCCTCACTTCTTTGCATGCTCATGCTCCTCTTTCCCCTTGAACTCTCTCCTCCACTGCTGAAAATCCCACCTCTTCCTTCAAATGCCTACTTTCCAGATTCACTCACATCATCCAATATGGTTTTCCCACTGCTGTCCTGAGTGGGCAGCGTGAAGAGTCCTCAGTGTATCCCGGGGGGCGAGTCCCTGCTGTCCTGCAGCAGCCCCAGGACCAGGACCACGTCCCCTTCACCTTTATCGCTGAGCCTCACATACTGTTTGCCCTTGGGAAGGTCTCATTGCATGAAAGGGGAAGAAGAAATGACAGAACAAATGGCCAGGTCTGCTGCAGCTCCACAGTGACTGGTGCTCCCTTTGGAGCTGGGACAGCCGCTCAGAACCAAAGGCAAACCCTGCCTTCCACAGAGCTGTGCGCGGCACTTTGCTCTGCCCTGTCCCCTCATCCCCATCACCTCGGGCAGCACAAAGCGCAGGTGAGGCCAGGCCAGCCAGACACGTCCTGACTTTGTGTTCTCGCTCGCAGGGAAGAATCTAGAATTTTCGGGGTTCTAAGTGCTGCTGTGTCTTCCTGCCCAGCCTTTCTAAGAGACACTTGGCTAGGGTTCGAGAACAATGCAGCTATGATATAGGATAGCAGCCAGGGCGCTCCTCCCCATCATTTACTGCCCTGAGCGCCCCGTGAGGAAGAAACTGTGTATTGCCTCATTCCCCAGAGAGGTAAATGGAGGCTAGAGAAATTAAGCAGCTGGCGAGTGGGTGAGCCTGGGCTCCTAGGCTCCTTCTGGCCCCCAATAAGCACTTGCTCAGGGCTGCAGGATGATCCCTGAGAGAGTGTCATCTCTGGCCCTTGGTGGTTTCCCAACAAGATTCCAGGGAATGGGCAGCGGGCTTGGTGGAGGGCTGTGGCAAGCGAGCTACATACCCCAGGGAAGGCTCCCAGGCTGCCTGTGGGGAGGTTTCCCCACCCGACATGATGCTGCAACCCTGACTCAGATCAGGAGGAAGTTGAGGGTTCGTAGAAAAATGTCACGCGTAATCGGGGACAAACCAGGTCTGCTTGCCGCTGCTACTGTCACGGAGGCTGCCTGGAGGCTGCCGCTGCCCTGACACCTGGGACTGCTTGCTGCATCGGGGCAGGTGTGCACAAAGCCCAGGCCCACACGAGCCCCACTGATCTTAGGAGAGTTCCCTGCAGTCCACAAGAGCAAGGTCCGGTTAGAGGCTCCATGCCTCAGTTTCTCTAAATGGCCCAGAGGCTGTTACCTGTTGGTGGTCCGGTGTAGTGGAGAGGGCTGAGATGTCATTTCTCCTCCAGGCCTGGCTGCCGGCCTGCTCTGGGGAGAGTCACTTCCCCTCTCTGGGTCTCAACTTCCTTGTGAGTGAAATAAAGGGGTGGGACCAGGTGCTCTGAGTGGCTCCTGTGACACCCTGTCTGGCCTAGGGGCTCTTGCTCAGGGGTCTGCAGAGGGGCTGCATGGAACTAGAGTACGGACATGGGGAGCAGTTTCCAGGAGGAGGGTCTGCACTCTCCTGCCCTCTTGGAAGATCTGCACGCCCATCCCGCAGCTGCCAAAAGACAAAACAAAAAACCAAAAAGCCAAAAATCACACTGCATGTGTCAAGGCCTGGGAAGCTTCTGGAAGAGGAAGCCTCTCACACACCCTGGATTCTCTAACAGGGGCACCACACAGGAGCAGCCATTCTCAGCACCTGACAAAGGCCGTCGTGACTTCTAGCACTCCGGGGGTTTAGGATTTGAAACCGCTGCCCACAGAAAGGAAAGGAAGGTGGTGTTGTTTAGGACTTCCAGTTTAGGACTTGCGTGCCCTGCCTCGGAGGAGACCTCAGCTTCCACGCAAGAATGGTCAGTGGGGTCCCACAGGTTCCCCAGCCTCGGCTTCCCTGTCCCAGGCCTGCACAGAGATTTGGGGCAGCCTTGGGCCTGTGGCCTCCTAGGGCCCTGCAAGCAGAGATTTCCCTGGCATCTCCCACCTTCAGGGCTGGGAGGGCTGAGACTCACCCGTGGGCTTGGGTGGCTGTTAGCTGAGAGCCCTCATAGATTCCAGCCCATCAGGAAAGTCTGGGCTGAAGTCTACCTCGGTAGATGCAGCCGCCGTGCCCTGGAGGTGTTGGGAGGCCCTGTCGGGGAACCAAAGCACAAGCGACTTTTAAAAGCCACGCGTGCTGGGACTTTCAGGTGTCTACAGGAATAGAAACTACTCCTGGGTTTTTTGGGTGATTCATCCAACACATGGGTCCCCTCTGTAAATAATAGCTTGCAAGTCACTGCAGGGGAACCACCTGGCCCTTTGGAGCCAGCCGGGTCTTCCCACTGTCTGGTGGAGAGGTTGACGGAACCATGACAGCTTTTAAGCTCTCACCTGGGCTTGTACAATGGGCTGTGCCAAGTCCACTCCCTGCTCCAGGCCATGGAGCCCTAAGCTGACCTGCATGCCAAGACAGGGCACTGGGCAGTCCTGTCCCAAGCGAGGCCCTCCTGTAGGGCCCCCAGCCCAATCTAAGCCAAAGGCTGGCTACTGGGCAAGGTGGGGCAGCCAGGCCCGCACCCTGGGTGCAGGAGGAGGCCAGGAGCCTGTCGGGACCGCAGCAGGGAGGAGACACACAGGTGTCTGGCACCCACCTCAATACCCAGAGCCTGCAATGTGAGGCCCCAGGAAGGCGTCCACACTGAGCGGCCTGCAGGGAGCAGTGTCTCTGCTCAGTCCCTTCTCAAAGGGATCCTCGTCTACTTCCCATTCTGGCTACCTTTTGGCTACCTTCTTTTTTTTTTTTTTTTTTTTTTTGAGATGGAGTCTTGCTCTGTTGCCCACGCTGGAGTGCAGTGGCGTGATCTCAGCTCACTGCAACCTCCACCTCCCAGGTTTAAGCAATGTTCCTGCCTCAGCCTCCTGAGTAGCTGGGATTACAGGCTTGCGCCACCACACCCGACTAATTTTTTTTGTATTTTTAGTAGAGACGGGGTTTCACCATGATGGTCAGGCTGGTTTCAAACTCCTGACCTCATGATCCACCCACCTCGGCCTCCCAAAGTGTTAGGATTACAGGCATGAGCCACTGCTCCCGGCCCTGGCTACCTTCTTTTAATAAATGAATATTTCTACTTTATTGCTGTTGCTTGTTAGTCACATTTTTGAAAACATGCACATGATTCAAATACATATGTAAAAACATATAGGAAAATATCTGTCCCACTCCTAAATCCAGCTGTCACCTCCTCCCCCCCGCCCCCGGGGTACCACTGCTAAGTTTCTTCCAGAGTTTCTGTGCCCCGTGTACATATGAGTTCTTATTTTCTCCCGCTTTTGGCACAAAAGCTAGAGTACTACATGAGCTGCTCTGCAGTACCTCCCTCTCCTGTGGGTGTCCCTTGGATACCTTGGGGGATGTCTAAGGTGTATGGGGGATCCCTTGCCAAGGTACGTGTGTCCAGAGAGACTCAAAAAGTTTGAGCTCCTAAGAGCCAGGCTAGGCAGGGACTCGCCCAAGGCCCCACCCTACGGCTCAGGTCTGTCCGTCCGGATTTTCCCCTCCCCTTGTCACAGCTCTGGGGAGTCATAAATAGGATGAACTTTCTCAGAAAATTTCCCTTAAGCCTCCTGAAACTTCTCACCCTAGTCCTGCCCACCCTCTCACCATCCAGAATAACTTGGAGGTTTTGGGAGCCTGGACGGGTCCCTGCCTGTCTTCCAGACTGGGAACCCCGAGATGGGGAGTTTGGGGGCACACACCTTTGACTTCACCAGTGGGGCAGCTTCGGAGCTTCAGGAACCAGCTTCTTCTAGGGCAAGGAACAAGTGAATCTGACTGTGTTTACCAAAAAGCGGGTCCAGGATAGCCGGGCGCTCACCACATCCTCCCCTGACGCTGGTGAAATTCGCTCCTTCAGCAGCCAGAGGCCCAGCCCTGCCCTTGTGGGACATTCCTTCCCTCCAGGGGGGAAACCTGCCCACTAGGGGCTTTGCAGGGGGACCAGTTGGCCCAGGGCTGTGCAAGAAGTGCCCCTGAGCCTGCCCCAGAGAGCCGGTCAGGGAGCAGGGGCAGGAACAAGAGCTGAACCCTCAGAGACACGGGGAGGGAGGAGGAGGCTGGAGGAGGGCAGCTCAGGTGCAGGCACGGGCAGGAGGGACATGGTGTTGGTGAGGGCCCGGGCACCCTCTGCACCCCGGGTAAGAGGGGAATGGCAGGATCTGAGGTTGGAAGCTGGCCAGGCAGGAACCAGGGGCATGGGCCTCTGCGGGGTCCCAGGGAACACACGCTTGGCACAGGAGCAGTATGTGACAGACCCACTGGGGCGGCAGGGGTTGGGTTGGGATGAGGGCACCAGCAGCAATAAGAAGGAATGAGGGCAGGAGTGGGGGCATCAGGCTGTCTGAAAGAAGAGTCCAGGGCATCTGAGGCAGCCAGACTCTGAAGATAGCCTCTGAAGGTCTCCAGCCACCACTCCCCACAAAGCAACTCTGTCAACTTGGGCTGGTTGCCTAACCTCTCTGAGCCCATTTCCCCAGCCGCAAATTGGAGTTACACATCCATTCAATCAAAAAATGTTTGTGGATCATCTCCTAGGGACCAGGCAGCGGTGCTGAGGAAGACAACAGTACCTGTCTCAGAAAACGTTGTTTTAGGAGTCGGCACAGTAACAGGGGTAAGCGCACCCAGGAAGTGCCTGGTACTCAAGCGGTGACTGAGGCCCGCATTCCTCATTGATTTATGTCTGCCTTTGTCTCCCCTACTGGATCTATTTGAAGGAAAAAAAACTGAGTAACATTGATAATGGGACCCTCATGATCCCAGGAAAAATCAGAGGAAGCCCCAGCAGAGAGGAAGGCAGGGGAATTTAGGAAGGAGAGGCCAAGAGAGGAAGATAAGCAGCACCTGTCCCCCGCCCTCTGCTCCAATCCTCCAGGTGTGGCCTGGAGACAGACACAAAAGGTTGAGCTCCAAGAGCTGGGCTAGGCAGGGACTTGCCCCAGGCCCCACCCTATGGCTCCCATCTGGTCTCTCCCCTCCCATTCTGTTGGGAACACTTCTGTTCCCAAGCTCCACTTATTTTATTTTATTTTATTTTTTGTAAAAATAGAGATGGGGTTTCGCCATGTTGCCCAGGCTGGTCTCGGACTCCTGGACTCAAGCAACCCCCAACCCCGGCCTCCCAATGTGCTGGGATTACAGGTGTGAACCACCACATCCAGCCACCAAGCCCCACTTATACATTGAGCCCGGATGACTCCCCTGCACAGTCAGCTGGGTGCCACACCACACAAAGCACGTCCTGGAGCCTTTGCCAAGTCCCTGAGGACTGACACCCTGCCCCCTAGGCGCCCACAAAGACAGGAAGGTGCGTGTTCCCAAACTCCCTAACTTGGGGCCCTGATAATCCCCTTTAGCAATTGAAGATATCTGGCCTCTTTGAAAGTGGTGGCTGAAGTCAGTGACTGCCAGGGGAATTCAGGAACCTACTGAAAACACAGGGGACAGCCCACGGTGTGCAGCTGCTGGGCAGCCTGGCAGACCCTCCAGGAAGCCCCCATCTCCAAGGGAGCTCTCAGCCACCTGGGGACTGGCCTGTGGCAGTGGGTAGCTGTCCCTCCTCAGGTTGGTCCACAGGCCAAAGAAACTAGAACAGCCTCCTTTTGTGTCCACCCTTAGTCCCCTCAGGCTTTCAGAACGGCCATAGAGGTGGTGGCTGGACTCAGGGGACTCAGAGCCTTTCTCCTTACAGGGCTTACCCCTTATCCAGGAGCAGCGGTCCCTGCATCAGCATTCCCCACTCCCGGAAGCCAGCATCTCCAGGATGCAGGGCTGGGGCTCCCTTGGCAGGGCAAAGTCTGCCTGGGTGGGGGCAGTGGCAGCAGCGGGGTGAAGCTCTGCTGTGGGGGTGGAGGATACAGGATGCAGGGGCTGTGTCCGGTAGGAGAGGCATTACCAGGTCTTCCCCAAGATCTCAGCCTCTAAAGTTCTTGACTTCAGTTTCTGAGGTCACATCTGCTGTCACCCCAAAGCTTCTGGTGGCCACCCCAGAGGTGCTGGGTCAGGCTATGGTCACTTCCTGCCTCCCTCTCCTTGCCTCTATTGTCACCTGGGGTCAGGGTGCTTTCTTTGTCTACCTCTTCAACCCTCCTTTCCAGGGCTAACAGACTGGACTGCCCCCAGGGGCACAGGCCTCAGCATATGGGCTACTCATTTGGAGAGACCCCTCCCTGCACTGGCTCTGGGATTGGGCTGGGAGGACAGGGTTTCCATTTTGGACCGGAGGGTATGGAATGCGAACACAGGGGAATGGAGATACAGGTTCAGTATCCTTTGTCAGAAACGCTTGGAAAAAGAAGTGCTTTGGATTTTGGATTTTTTGAGAGTTGGGACTATTTGCATTATACTTACTGGCTGAGCATCCTAAAACCAAAATCTGAAGTGCTCCAATGAGCATTTTCCTTGAGTGCATGTTGGTGCACAAAAAGTTTTAGATTTGGAGCATTTTAGATTTTGGATTTTCGGACTTTGAATGTCCACCTTGTATATACTGGGGAGTCATCAGTATCAGGATGATGGAGGAAGCTTGTGAAATAACATGCAGTGTGAGAAAATAAAGAGTGAACTCTGGGGAAGAGAATATTAAAGAGGTTGGCAGAGAGACTGGAACCCACAAAGGTGGAAAAGAGTTAGTCAGAGGTTGGAGAATTGCAAAAGCCAAAGGAAGATTCCAGACAAAGGCTGGCCAGTAAGTGAAGGAGCCTCGAAGGTAAGCCAGTGGCCAGTACTGAATCTTGGCAGAGGAAACCAAGAACATTGATATGGTTTGGCTGTGTCCCCACCCAAATCTCATCTTGAATTGTAGTTCTCATAATCCCCACATGTCGTGGGAGGGACCTGGTGGGAGGTAATTGAATCATGGGGGCGGTTAACCTCATCCTGTTCTCATGATAGTGAGTTCTCACAAGATCTGATGGTTTTATAAGGGGCTTTCCCCACTTTGCTCGGCACTTCTCTTATGATGCCATGTGAAGAAGGACATGTTTGCTTCCCCTTCCACCTGATTATAAGTTTCCTAAGGCCTCCCCAGCCATGCTGAACTGTGAGTCAATTAAACCTGTTTTCCTTATAGATTACCCACTCTTGGCTATGTGTTTATTAGCAGCGTAGGAATGGACTGATACAAACATCCTGTTGGACAGCAGCAATGTCCATAGAGGTTCTGCCTGCAGAAGTGGCTCAAAGGGGACCAAGGAGAGTGTCCAATATGTGGATTTAGGCTCATGAAAGGTAGTTGTCTATAAAAACCCTTGGGGCTGGGATGATCCCCAGAGATAAGTCTGGTGACAGTTGTCTTAATACAAAAATGAATTATTAGAATTTCTCTTATTACTCAAGTTGTCAAAAGCTAAGTTGTTTGGTTGGAGGCTAAGGGGAAAGTAGTTTATATTTATGATTCTTCTTTGTATGCTTGTATACAAAGGAATAGAAGTCAGGACTCTTGATCTAACCTGAGTCAGATTTCCTATGTCAAATACTGTTTCTCTAGTCTTCCTCTTACCTCCCTAGTCTCCTAAGTTTATTAATACACTTTAAAACACAATAGGTTTCCTTGAATAAAATGATTCTGATTTTCAGTTGGGCTGTACGACTGGAAACATTAAGTAAAAAATGTATTCTAGGCCAGGCACAGCGGCTCACACCTGTAATCCCAACATTTTGGGAGGCTGAGGTGGGAGGATTGCTTGAGGCCAGGAGTTTGAGACCAGCCTGGGGAACGACATAGTAAGACCCCGTCTCTACAGAGTTTTTTTAAATTAGCCAAGTGTGGTGGTGCACACTTCTGGTCCTAGCTACTTGGGAGGCTGAGATGGAAGGATCACTTGAGTCCAGGAGTTAGAGGCTACGGTGAGTCGTGATTATACCAGTGCACTCCAGTCTGCACAAGAGAGTGAGGCATTGTCACTGTCAGAGATGATAAATTCCTTTACAAAAAGCTTTAGGTACCTATTCTTTGTTTCTTAAGACCAACTTCCTTGTGCTTCCTTGTCTCCTAGCTACCTGTTCTGTAAACAACCCTCCTGCCTTTGCCGCATCCAGACAATTCCAGACATGCCTTCCCTCCCAGTAACGGGCAGCCTCTACCTTCCTGCCTAATTGACCCTATTCAATTTTAAACCTTAGCCAATCGGGTTAGCTTAGATTGTGTGGTCCAATCCAAGCTAATGGGTGTACTCTTGTGATCGTGACTGGCTCAAGTTGCACCCTTCTGCAGAAGCAAATTGCCTTGCTGAGAGAGCTTTTTGCTGGAGTGCTGATTCTTCTTTGTGGCACTGAGCATTTATTTCCAACAGTCACCAAAAAAACATATTATATGATAAATTGTGATTATTTGTTTTGTAGATTTGGGGTAAAAATGTAAACTATTGAAAAAAGTCTTGCTGTGGCTCATTCTAAAAGACAAGCAGTGGAGACCTCATCTAGGAGAATGTTCATGCTAATTTCTGTCAACTACAAAACACAGATGCTGCCACAACCACCAAACAGAATAGAGAAAATTTGCTCAGTAGAACAAGATATTTAAATCTTTTAAAATTTGGGGCACAGTGGCTCACGCCTGTAATCCCTGCAATTTGAGAGGCAGAGGAAGGAGGATTACTTGAGCTCAGGAGTTTGAGGCCAGCCTAGGCAATATATTGGGACCCTCATCTCTGCCAAAAAAAAAAAAAAAAAAATGAACTGGACATGGTGGTATGCACTTGTGGTCCCAGCTACTTGGGTGGATCACTTAAGCACAGGAGATTAAGGGTACAGTGAGCCATGATCGCTCCACTGTACTCCAGCCTGGGAGACAGAGCAAGACTCTGTCTCAAAAAAAAAAAAAAAAATGGTGAGACTCATTCTCATACTAATAATTGGGGGTTTGTGTGAAACATCATATAAAAAGAAGCCAGCCAGGCAAGGGCCCCCTTAAATGCCATTCGAGGAAGTGAGGCCATCAGGGTGGGCTTTATATGGAATCAATTTTCTTTAAAAGACCGTGTAATACCTTTTACTCCTTCTAAACTATGTAAGAAATATAATCAAAGTTCTCTTTCTGTAACCAGATGACCAAAAACAACAAACAAACAAAAAAAAGGTTGAGCCAGCCCTACAGAACCTGGTCTTTTACCATGTTTTTCTGTGAGATGGTTTTAACAAATATTTTATATTGCTTAGAAAAATATTGGTATTTCCCGATGGCTTTTCACTTGAAGGAAAGACTGGAGCAGTTTGACTGGGGCTGGGGATGCTGGGATCAGAGAGTAAACGAAGATCCCAGGTGCTCATTTGGCTTAACTCCACCAGCTCCAGAAAATCCGAGGCTGTCCTGGAGGCTGCAGCAGTGAGCAGAGCAGTGCTGGAGGAGTCTCAAGGAGCTGAGACCTCTTGTCCAGCCACTGGCAGAGGCACTGGGGCAGCCATGTGGACTCCGTGGCATCTCCGGGCCTTGCCTGATATGAAGGATGTCATTTAGGGCAGGAGACAAAAAGCCTCTAAACCTCATTATTTGTTCATGAGAGCCTTGAGTCTAGCTGCATCTCTTCTGGGTCTCAGTAAACGACTCCAGGAGGGCCTGGCCTTCTATAGAGCTCATTTAACTTTGCCCCCAAATAGTACTTCAAGAAGAAAGTCAGCTGCTGTGTGGCTCCCACCTCGCCGCCTGGAGCATGGAAGCATCTAGCACAGAGGGCTCCTGCCATGTGGCCAGTTCTCGAGATGGAGAGTGAAGATGCTGACTAACCAACAGTGAACACTCACGGCAACCTACCCTAGACTTCTCCTTTGTCCCTGCAGCCCTGGGGCCTGGGCTGAGCACGGAAAACCAAGAGCTCAGCTTTGCCCCCAGCGGGCAGAAGGGCTGCAGAGTTTTGAGGAGCAGGGCTCTTTCCAGTGGCTCCGAGGAGCCGTGAAATTGATCTCCTTACTGGAGTAGGCATGGCACAGCTCTGCCCGCGGTCAACCCTGTCTGAGATGCTGGTGCCTGGGGGAGCTGGGAGATGTCGCAGGTCACAGAAAGAAGGGAGGGTCTTCAGAGGTGGGGCAGTTTGGAGCCAAGGAATGACAAGCCCTAGATGCTTTCCAGGGAAGTTTCCAAACCAGAAGGGGTGACAGTGGTCTGGGGGTGTTCTTCTTGGAAGTGGCCCGCTTCGTTGCCCTGAGAAGTTGGTATCTCCCGGGCTGCCCGGCTCCCTGGGCTGCAAGAGCTGGAATCTCATACCACTGGCTCCCTAGACACGCACGGGGGGATCTTCTAGGGCACCTGAGCAGGAGGCCAGAGGATTCACAACCCCTAAGGAAAGGTGTCTGTGGGTCTCTGGCAATAACAGGGCCAAGTGTGTCCATGTACCCCTGGAGAAGGGGCAGGGCCTGGCATGGGGGCCAGTGCTCGCTCTAAAGGGAACAAGGAGCCTGGGTAGAGCCAGGTGAGGAGATAGTGCAGAAGTTGAATGGCCAGCCAGCATCACCAGGCACGATGGGTGGAGGAAGTCCTTGTTTCGGGAGGAGGGCCAGTGCCACCATCCCTCCCCACCCAGCGGCAAGCAGGCCGCAGCAAGGAGAGCCAGCCACAAGCTGAAGAGACGTCATACGCCTGGGAGACAGGGGTGTGTTTTGGGGGGAACAACTAATCCCCCCACCCCAGGCATCTCTTTGGCCTGCCACTGCCACCCCCAGTAGGCCCAAAGTGTCCTGCCAGGCACCAGAAAGAGCCAGTCCTCCTGCCCCTGAGCTACGTGACTCCCCTGGAGTCCTGTGATGCTGGGGCCTGAAGGATGGATGCAAATGGCTTGGGGCAGCTACAGCCTCCCAGAAGCAGGCAGGAGGCCCTTCAGCCTGTGCCTGGACCAGGGCCCAGCAGCCAGATGGAGAAAGCGAGGAAGGGGACTAACCGCTCATGGGGTCTCAGTGGGGGGCGGCGCTTACACAGCCACCTCCCTCCTGGCACCCACCCTTGGTATTAAAATTCAGAGCTCAAGGCTGGGGTTTCCTGACAGGCTGCGTTTTCTTCATAACCATCGGCAGATTCAAGGCCATCGGTGGGAGGGATCCAGGCTCCCCGAGCCCAAAACTGCTGTGAATTCTGAAGCAGCCCCCTGAAGATAGTGGACAGTGTCTCCAGAGCAAGAACTTGTCCTGAAGGAAGGCGCTTATCAAGACTGAGAAGTCTGCAGGGGCCGAAGACAGCGTCATTCTGGACCCTGACACACACCAGGCTGTGCTTAGGGAGGAGCCAGTCCACACTGCGTCTCCTAGAGCGGGCAGCGCGCTGTGCCCTGTTTGTGAGCTCTCAGGGGTCACTGGGCCGGGACTCGCAGCACCTGCCTCCCTGGGGGCTCATGCTGCTGGGTGGCCGCCTCACTCCAGTTGGGCAGGTCAAAGAGTATGAAAGTGCTGTCTGCGTTTCTGGCCAGTCCAGCCTTTCTTTGACTGCCCTGGGTGGGAAACAGGAGTATCCCTGACTGCACTGGGGCCTGCAGGGAAGAATTAAGAAGGGGTTGGAGGCCAGGCACGGTGGCTCAGGCCTGTAATCCTGACAATTTGGGAGGCCAAGGCGGGTGGATTGCCTGAGCTCAGGAGTTCTAGACCAGCCTGGGCAATATGGTGAGACCCCATCTCTATTAAAATACAAAAAATTAGCCAGGCATGGTGGCATGTACCTGTAGTCCCAGCTACTCCGGAGGCTGAGGCAGGAGAATTGCTTGAACCCAGGAGGTGGAGGTTGCAGTGAGTCAAGATCGCGCCATCGCACTCCAATCCAGGCGACAGAGCAAGACTCCGTCTCCAGAAAAAAAAAGAAGGGGTTGGAGGGCCCGATGCGTGGGTGCCTCCAGGCTCAGAGAGAACCCTCTAGACGCTCCATCCATTACTGCACAAGAGCCCACATCCGCTCCCAGGGAGGCTGCAGGAGTGCGGTCCTGACCTGGCTGGCTGCTGGTGGCCAGCGCAGCTGCCCCTGAGTGCCCAGAGTCCACACTGAGCAGGCCCCTTTGCTGGAAGAAAGACAAGTGCCAGGAGTCCCCCAGACTGAGCATAGCATTTGAACCTGAACCCAGGGTGGTATCCTGGGGGTCCTGCCCCCTCTCCCAGACCCAGGACACTCAGCCTGGGCTCTCCCATGGCCACATGTGTTTCTGCTCCCTCTGCCATGGCGAGCTGTGTGCCCACCACTTCCCACACTCGGTCTCCTGGCCTTCCCTCCCTGGGACCACCACCTACCATCTCATGACTTTCCTATTTGTGATGCTGTCACCAAGCAGAGCTGGACTGTGGCTGGAGGAAGCTCAGGGACAAATGAGGTCCCAGTCTCATCTCTGGCTCCGGGTCACATCCCCAGTGACTCCCTGTCCTTCAGGTGTCAGGTTGAACGTCACTCCCCCAGGGAGGCCTTCCCTGACCTCCAACTCACTCGGGGTCCCCTTTATCAGCTCATGTCGTGCCTTCATCTTCCTCCAAAAGTTGGGCTTTTTAAATATCTTAAACATTAAAACATTTCAAGTATTTGCCTGATATCTATTTGCATCTTACACTGGAAGATCTAAGGGATCCTGTCTGCTCTGTTTAATAAATATTTGATGAGTTATTGACTGATCATTGAGAGCTGACCCTGTGTTCTCCAGCCCAGGGGTCCTGGACTTCTGGGATCCAGAGCGCAGGGGAGCCTGATGCCCGGGGAGTGGCCCTCTCTGAGCTACCCTCCCTGTGATGGGGGATATACTGGGCCTTTTCTTGTCTGAGCAATTTCAGAAAACATTTTGAGATCAAAGTGAATGTGACACAGACCAGAAGGGGCAGGAAGGACACTGTCACAACCAACAGAACAGCAGGAATCTGTTCAGAGGGGCCACCCCCCATACTCACACTCCAGGGCTGGGCAGACCCCTGAGAATGCCGGAAGATCACAGAAAGGGGGCCCAGGACAGAGGCAAGGGCCTGCCTCCTTCTTCTGCCTCCTCCTGCTTCAGCCGGGCCTCCTGGCCCTGCCTCCCTCAGGAAGTGTCCCCAGCACAGCAGCTGAGAGAGAGAATTCCTTAGTCCTCAGGGGCAGGAGTCCCAGACCAACCCCACAAGGGACCCAGCCACTGTCCTCCAGCCTCCATTCCCCACTCAGGCCCCCAGGACGGTTTGCAGGAAGCGCCAAGGAAGGGCGGGTGGAAGCGGTAGGAGTGGGGGGAGAGCGGGAGGGGGCGGGAGAGCATCTGCCCTGGTGGCTGGAGGCCAGAGAAAGGCCAACAGGGAGGTCAAGGGCACGGGAGGAGTGAAGAGCAGAAAGGGAGACCAAGCCAAAAGGGCAGAGTGAGGGTGGGCCATGGGCGAAGGTCCTTCAGGGGGCTGCAGGGTGGCAGGGTCCAAAGGCCAGGGGCAGCCAGTGACAGATGGGAGCTTCACTGGCTGAGAAGGGCCCGATGGGGAGGGTGGGCACCAGACCCAGAGGAAGGAAACCCCCACTCCCCACCCCCCACCCTCATCCACAAGAATGGGGTAAGGGGGAAGAGACATGGAAGGGGCAGGAGAAGAGGCAGGCTAGGGACAGCTGGGTGAAAGCAGACCCATTTTTCCTTCATCATTGCCAATGAACAGAGTGAGAGCACAACCCTGGGGCTCTGAAGTCAGAGTTCCGTCCTGTTCCCCTAGGATTTGTCCTTGTGACCTCACATGTAGAGGATGAAAGAAAGAAAGAAAGAAAGAAGAGAAGAGAAGAGAAGAGAGAGGAGAGAGAGAGGAGACAGAGAGCACTCTCTGTAGCAGAACTGTACCCATTGTAAAGAGGTGGAAACTGAGGCCCCAGCAGAGGCCTTCCCTGGCAGTGCTTGGGCTAGAGCCAGGTCAAGGCCCATTTATACCCGGAGCCAGCTCGTGTTAGCAGGACAGCATCCTGGCTGGCTGCCTGCCTGCCCAGAGACTGCCCGAGAGCTTGGTTGGCTATTGCCTTCCAGAGCAGCCCCCCCTTCCTGTGCACCTCCTCCCCTCTCCCACTAGCCCCTCCATGGAGGGCCAAGAAGCCCAGCCAGCCCTGGACGTGGGTGCTAAGAGATGTCTGGGCTCAGGAATTTCCTGGCAGGAGCAGCAGTACCCATGTTTGTCTCCGGGCATCCCCAGCCGGGGGGGGCCAGTAAGAGAGGCAACAATGCCAGAGTAGGTCACAGAGCAAGAGCCTGGAGAGCTAAGAGCTATCCCCGTTCAGGGTTCTGAGGGAGTTTGGGTGTTTTCCCCTCTGAATCTCATGTTGAACTGTCATCCTCAGTGCTGGAGGCGGGGCCTGGTGGAGGGGGTTAGATCATGGGGGTGGATTTCTCATGAATGATCTTGCGCCCTCCCCTTGGTGCTGTCCTCTCAGTAGCGAGTTCCTTCTTGCGAGATCTGGCTGTTTGAAAGTGGGCGGCACTTCCCCGCCCCTCCTCTTGCTCCCACTCTGGTCATGTGAGATGCCTGCTCCCTCTTCACCTTCTGCCAAAATTGCAAGCAAGGTCTCATCCGAAGCAGGACAGATGCCGGCACCACACTTCATGTAAAGTCTACAGAACTGCGAACCAATTAAACCTCTTTTCTTTATAAATTATCCAGCCGCAGGTATTTCTTTATAGCAACAGAAGAAGGGCCTAACACAGGGTCTGTCTAAGGAAGGGGCCCTCGGGCTGTCCCTCTTCTCCCTGGCCCTAGCCCAGGAGGAGGACCAGCGAGATCAGTCAGGTGAGAAGCCTCTCCATGAAGATGCCTTCTGCCATTTATTACACACACAACTGCATCTTGGTCCCAGACGCTGGGTCCCAGAGAGGACCTCGAGGAGACTTCCCAGGTCAGCAGTGGAAATTACCCACCACTGGACATCGGACGGGGCAAAGCTGTGGTGTGGCAAGAGGCAAATCCACCTCCCTCCCACGTGTACCCACATGATTGTCCCCGGGACTTCCATGAGCTTGATGAGCCAGAAGCTATGGTTCTGCACACGTGAGTCTGTGACCTGACAGCTGCGCCTGCTTCACCAGTGTAGAGACTCGGGTGCCCAGGCAAACCCCGGAAGTGTGGAAGGGAAGGGGAGAAAGCCTGCGGAGGGAGTTGGAGGAGCCGTGGATTCCAGTAACCTTCGCGGATTAGTTCAGAGGGAAATGTCCACAGCAGAGATGACTATGACACCCGGCACACGATTTAATTCTCAGAGTGAAAACAAGAATGCCATGTCTGCGGGAGCCCCGGGAGAATGACTCAACAGTGGCGCCCTACAGCATGATTTGCTTTAACTGCAGGTGAAGACAATCATTCAGAAGTGGAAAGAATATAACTGAATGCTTTGTCACAAATTTACTTTGATCTCATGTACCCCATAAATATAGACACTCACTACGTACCGCGAAAATTAAAAATAAAGATAACAAATTCACATTCCGCTTGTTCATCCTGATTCTTACTGCATCAAAGACAACAAGGAAGGCCCCATTGCCTGCCGTCGTGCTCGCAGTTCAGCCGTCCAAGAATCATTCTTGAGGCCCTGCAAGGGCCAGGCGCTGAGCTAGGCCCTGCAGATGCGACAACGGACATAGATGCTGTCCCAGCCACCGGCACTCGCTGCCCGGGGAAGAACCAGGTAAGGTTCCCGCACATTGCCCTCCGTGAAGCAGGAGCAGCAGTCTCACCGCGGGGCTGGGAGCTGCCTTCCTTCCTCCCACCAGCCTCTAAGGGAAGGATTTGTGTCTGCTGGCCCTCCTTGGTAGTAGCAAATTCTGGTCGTGGACAAAGCAGATAGAAGACTACAGAAGACAGACAGGCTAAGGTGATCTGTGCAAAAAGATGGTGGCAGGGGAGAGGAAAGGCAAATTCACAGAATGAAGCGGGGACGTGGGTGGTGAGTGTGTGGTTGGGATTTGAGGTGGAAAGAGGCTGAGAGAGGACTGAGTTCCAGGAGGCAGCTGCCTCCTGCGTGGAGGACTTTCCAAGGGCAAGTGCTGGACATTGAGAATCACTCCCAGACAATGATCCAGTTTCTCCAACAAATCAATGACATGAAAAGGAAAGGAGAAAAAAAAGAGGTGGCTGAAAGAATGCCATCCACGCCCTCATTGGAGCCCTAATTTGAACAAACCAGTCATAAAAAGACAGTTTTGACACAATAGAGGAATCTGAATATGGATTTTGTGGTAGACAATATTACAGATTTACTTTTTTTTTTTCTTTTTTTTTGAGACGGAGTCTCGCTCTGTCGCCCAGGCTGGAGTACAGTGGCGCGATCTCGGCTCACTGCAAGCTCCACCTCCCGGGTTCACGCCATTCTCCTGTCTCAGCCTCCCTAGTAGCTGGGACTACAGGCACCCACCACCACGCCTGGTTAATTTTTTGTATTTTTAGTAGAGATGGGGTTTCACCGTGTTAACCAGGATGGTCTCAATCTCCTAACCTCTTGATCCGCCCACCTTGGCCTCCCAAAGTGCTGGGATTACAAGGGTGAGCCATGGCGCCCGGTCTAAGATTGACTTTTAATTGTGTTAGCTAAGATGATGGCATGGTAGTTGCATTAAAAAGTGTCTTTTGTATTCACAATAACCAAGATAGGGAATCAGCCTAAGTGTCCATCAGTGGATTAATGGATTAAAAACATATACACAATGAAATATTATTTAGCCATTAAAAAAGGGAATCTTGTCATTTGTGACAACATAAATGAACCCAGAGGACATTCTGCTCAGTGAAATAAGCCAGACTAAGAAAGACACATACTGCATGACCTCACTTACATGTGGAATTTAAAGAAGTCAAACTCACAGAAGCAGGGAATAGGATGGGGGCTGCCAGGGGCTGGAGGGCTGGGGAGGGTGTGGAACCGGGAGATATTGGTCAAAAGTGTTTCAGTTAAGAGGAATATGTTCTGGAGACCTATTGTATATAATAGCATGGTGACTGTAGTTAATAGCTCTGTATTGTAAACTTGGAAATTGCTACAAGAGTAGATTTGAAATGTTCTTACCACGCACACAAAAGCATAACTATGTGATTGATGGATGTGTTCATTAGCTTGATTTAATCATTTCCCAGTGTATACATATATCAAAACATCACACTCTGCATCATTCACATATGCAATTTTTGTCATTTGTACCTTAACAAAACTGGGGACTGGAGAGTGTAGAGAAAAAAGTGTCCTCATCAGAAGAGATGCACCCTGTAGTATTAGGCCAAGATGCCATGAGGTCAGTGTAAGTGGTGGAGGGTAGAGATCAATGAACTAGAGATCAGTGAAATGAGACTGGCAGAAGCTGATGGTTGTGGAAGCTGAGCGGGATGTCCCAGTAGCATGGGACAAGTCCCCATTGCAGCCCACACCTGAACCAGGCCATAGTTGGGGCCAAGTTTCCTCTCTGACAGAGCTGGAAGAAAGCAGGCCTAGCCCATCAGACCTTTTAGGGACCTCCAGGGCCTATCGGGGCCAGGGGCCAGGGCAAGGCAGCTGTGGCTGGGGGTGCTTATGCGACCCTTTAGGAGTCTACTGGGGTTCTTTGAGACACACCCCAAACTAGAGAGCAGAACATCTTAATCACATCATATTTTAGTGAACCCCGAAAAGTAAATAAGAATTGAGATAGGTTCATGCTGAATTAACCCTATTGCTCATTTCCTATGTTTGACTTTAGCATATTCAACTTTCTGATGGCCCCGTCACACTGGCCACACCACAGACCCACGCCTTCCATCCCTTCCTCATGCCCAAGCCAGAAAGAGCCATTAGCTGGCAAATTGCTCCTTTCCACTACGGTGGGGGAAACTGCCTGGCTGCCAACAACCCAGTTTATGTATCAGTCTCCTCTTGGTCAGCACCACCGGAGTTTTGTTGGTCATGGGGCGATCTTACTGAGGTTAGTTAGGTGTGCTGCAGCAGTGAAGCTGGAGCCTGCCTTCTGCACCTTGGACTTGCACCAACCAACTGGGCTCCAATGCAAAGGGCAAGAGCACGATGAAAGAGCACATTTGCAATTCTAGAAGACTGCATCTAAGTTGCAAGGTGTAATTGGGTCCCTGGTTACATTTTTAGCTCAAGGGAATAAAGCTCATCCCATGCTCCCTACCCCAGTAGGGAGAGTCTGTTGGTCAACTTTGTGACCTTTTTTTTTTTTTTTTCTTGAGACAGGGTCTCACTCTGTCTCTCAGGCTAGAGTGCAGTAGCCCAATCATAGCTTACTGCAGCCTCTACCTCCCAGGCTCAAGCAATCCTCCTGCCTCAACCTCCCAAGTAGCTGGGACCACAGGGGCGCACCACCATGCCAGGCTAATTTTTAACTTTTGTAGAGACTAGGTCTTACTATATTGCCTAGGATGGTCTTGAACTCCTGGGCTCAAGCAATCTTCCCACCTCAGCCTCCCAAAGTGCTGGGATTACAAGTGTCGACCACCACACCCAGGCTTTTAGTGCTATTTTTTTTAAGTACCATTGTGTTCAACTTCAACTGGTCCCTCACTCCAACTCCTAACATAGCCTGCACCCAGCTACAGCAAGGCTTCCTAAAATACAAATCTGGCCCTGTCCTACCTAAGCAGAAACTCTGTATCCCGCCTTACCAGGCCCCGGTGGCTTTGGTGTCTGTCAAGCTCCCCATCAGTGGATGAAGCCTGCAGCGCCCGCCCGGCTCCTTTGTAACATGGGTGGTGGCCCCTGACTTCAGTTCTCTCCAAGAAGTCTTGGGTGCCGCGCCACTGCCGCCCACCCCTGCGCCAACCCCCCCAGCCCCCGCCAGCTTCCTCCCTTGGTGAGGCAAAGCACAGCCCCTATGCTTGGTCTGTGTCTCCCGCAGGCCTCTCACAACAGCTGCTTAGCAGAGCTTTCTCAGTCAGCACTGAAAGGGAACTTAGAACCAACCGAGCTATCAGCCCCTCCAGGCCTGACTTCCCCACTCAGAGCCTCCCCAACTCCTTCCTCCCTCCCCGTCTCACAACCTCTGGGTCTGGGTGACTGCTCTCCACACACCTCCCAACCACATTGACCTGGGGAAGCAAGACAGATTCGAGAGTCCTGATTTTTGTTTTCACTAATTGCAAAAAAAAAAAAAAAATGCTAAATAAATCAAAATAAACCAAAAAAAGAAGGAAAAATTCTCCCATAGTCCCTACCCTATATATGGAACCTACTTTCTCTCATTGCCTGTGAGGCTTTGTTTACAGGCAGAACCAGCATGAGACTGGCAGGCACGGTGAAGAGTCAGTTACATAATTTGGATTTTTTCACTTAGACCTGTGGATATTCCTTCCACGCCAGTGCAGAGTCTTCATCATTATCCTTTTAAGCCACATAATATTCTATTAAATGTACATGCCAGCATTTATTTAATCATTCCCCAATTATAGGTGATTTAGGCAGTTTTTCCTTCCTTTGGGAATTATTATTTTAAAATATTTTCCCTGAAGGTTGGGTGAGATGGCTCATGCCTGTAATCCCAGCACTTTGGGAAGCAGAGGCTGGAGGATTGCTTGAGCTCAGGAGCTTGAGACCAGCCCAGGAAACATAGGGAGACCCTATCTTTACAAAAAATAGTCCAGTTTGGTGGTATGTGCCTGTAGTCCCACCTCCTCGGGAAGCTGAGGCGGGAGGATCATCTGAGCCAGGGAGGTCAAGGCTGCAGTGAGTTGGGATGGTGACACTGCACTCCAGCCTGAGTGACAGACTGAGACCCTGTCTCAAAAAATAAAATTAATAAACATAAAATATAGCCCCCGAAGGGGAATCACTACATCAACAGGCCTAATGCTTTTATGGCTCTTGTTTTGTTTGTTTGTTTTGTTTGTTTGTTTTCTTTGAGACGCAGTTTCACTCTTCCACCCAGGCTGGAGTGCAATGGCACAATCTTGGCTCACTGCAACCTCTGCCACCTGGATTCAAGCGATTTTCCTGCCTCAGCCTCTCAAGTAGCTGGGATTACAGTCACCCACCACCACGCATGGATAATTTTTGCATTTTTAGTGGATACAGGGTTTCACCATGTTGACCAGGCTGGTCTCAAATTCCTGACCTTGTGATCCGCCCGCTTCGGCCTCCCAGTGTGCGGGGATTACAGGCGTGAGCCACCATGCCCGGCTGGCTTTTATGGCTCTTGATAGCTATTGTAAGATTGCCTTCCTGGGAAGAATGGGGTGGATTCCATCAATTCCCCGGCCTAGATCAGCGCTTCTCAAAGTGTGGCTCAGGGACTCTGGGGGAAAGGGTGGTCTTGGCACGCTTTCTGGGGATCCACAAGGTCAAAACTATTTTCATGATAATAATAAAATGTTGTTAGTACTTCCTTTTCCACTCTCTTCCTTTAGTGAGTGTCCAGTGGAGTTTTCCGGAGTCTCTATGCTGTGTGATGCCACAGTAGATTGAATAGAGATAGGAGAGGCCAACCATCTTTCACGAAGTCCAGCATCACAGAGATTTGTGGAAATGTAGAAATAATGCTTCTCTTCTCACTAAATTTATTTTGCTTTGAAAAATGTAACTTTTAATTTAAAATGTTATTTATGTAAATAATATAGTTTCTTTTCTTTTCTTTTTTTTTTTTTTTTTTTGAGACAGAGTCTTGCTCTGTCGCCCAGGCTGGAGTACAGTGGCGCGATCTCGGCTCACTGCAACCTCCACGTCCCGAGTTCACACCATTCTCCTGCCTCACCCTCCCTAGTAGCTGGGACTACAGGCACCCACCACCACGCCCGGCTAATATTTTTTGTATTTTTAGTAGAGACGGGGTTTCACCATGCTGGCCAGGCTGGTCTTGAATGCCTGACATCATGATCCACCAGCCTCGGCCTCCCCAGGTGCTGGGATTACAGGCATGAGCCACCATGCCCAGCCAGTTTCTTTGTTTTAATTTCTAACATAGGAAACCCTGATAGATATCTACATAGACAAGAGCTTTTTGAGATCCTTAACACTTTTTAAGAGTGTGAAGGGGTCCTGAAGCCACATGGTTTGGGAACCACTGGCCTGTACATGATGTGGCAGAACGCAGGGTGTGCTGAGCAGGCCTTGTTCAGCCCATCACCTACATGCCTGTCTCCCAGGCATGGCACCCAGGACAAGACACAGAGCAATTTGCTTTTTTGTCTTTTTATCTCTTCTTGCCGCTTTTATTTTCTTCTCATCTTCTCTTTCCCCTCTTTGTTTTTCTCTTGTTTTGCTCTTCTTTCCCCTACTCCAGCCTCAGACCTCATAACAAGAGCTGTACAGATAATGAAACATTCTCTGCTTCTTCTAAATCAAACATTTTTTCTCACATCTAAATAGAGATTAGTGACATTTGAAACAGGTTTTCATTATTACTAATATCATTCACAAGAAGTGACATGTGTGGTGTTATGATGAGTACACACGTGTTGGCTTTTGTCCACAGTTCCTGGCTCGGAACCCCCATAGCCCTTGTTACAGTCTCGTGTTATGACAGTGGCTGTGTTAGGCCTCAGGAAACAGAATCTCTCTGGCCTTCTCCTGCTCTCCTTTCATCTGCCACCAGGCAGGACTCGTGTCTCTCCCCGCCTTTCTGATTGTGGGTCTTGAGACTCTCCCCAGAGAGGGTTCTGTTCTACGCCCTGAGAGAAGGAACGCTGACACCATGAAGCTTCCGTAAAAACCCCAAGAGGACAGGGTCCAGAGAGCTTCCGGAGAGCTGAGCTCACGGAGGTTCCTGGAAGCTCCATGCGCCTTCCCCTCTACCTTGCCCTGTGCACCTCTTCACCTGTATCCTTTGTAATATCCTTTAGAATCAACTGGCGAAGGTATTTCCCTGAGTTCTGTGAGCCACTCCAGCAAATTGATCAAACCCAAAGAGGGGGTTGTGGGAACCCCAACTTGAAGCTGGTCGGTCAGAAGTTCTGAAGTCCAGACTTGTGTCCGGGTTGGGGATAGTCTTGGGACTGAGCCCTCAACCTGTGGGCTGTAAGACTATCTCCAGGTAGAGAGTGTTAGAATTGAACTGGAGGACACCCCGCTGCTGTCCACGGCTTGGTGGGACAAGCGGCCACACACCTGGTCCCAGAAGTCTCCTTCTGTTTTGCTGACTGTTGTTGTGGTGTGTGAGAACAGAGGAAAAACACAGTTTGAGAGTAGTTCCCTGAAACAATATGCATATTTTAAAAATATACACACGTATTCAAAGGACTAAAAACGAAAATGAGATATTTTCATACCAACTTGGCAGAGATTTATTAGATGGCAACGCTTAGTGCTGGCAGATGTCTAGGGAGGAGGGCAGCCTCATGCGGTTTCTAGAAGGCAACTTGGCAACGCGCACCAGGGACCTTAAAAATAGCCTACCCTTTGACCCAGAGGAGTGCAAAAGGCTGACAGCTCCACTTTGTGCTATTAACAGCTTGAAGTTGCCTGGGATCTTGACAACTGAGAGTAAGCAGGGATTTTTTTTCCCTTTCATTAGGCCCACAGAAGGTATATCTGTGGGTTTTTGTTGTTATTGTTGTTTGGGTTTTTTGGTTGGTTTTTTTTGTTTGTTTGTTTGTTTGTTTGTTTTTTGTGAGACGGGGTCTTGCTCTGTTGCCCAAGCTGGAGGGCAATGGCACAATCATGGATCCCTGCAACTTTAACCTCCCGGGCTCAGGCAATCCTCTTACCTCAGCCTCCTGAGCAGCCAGGACTAGATACATACCACCATGCCCAGCTAACTTTTTAAAAAAAAAATTTATAGAGACGGGGATCTTGCTATGTTGCCCAGGCTGATCTCAAACTCCTGACTCAAACTATCTTCCTGCCTCGACCTCCCAAGTACTGGGATTACATGTGTGAGCCACCACACTTGGCAAGAGAAGGTACATTTGGGAAGGGAGGGGGGTTACTGGACTTCAAAGATAGAGACGACATGGTCACCTGAACTCTCATCAGGACATGTGGGCAAACTCTCCTGCAGGTAGCAGGCCAAGGCCTATAGGGAGAAAGAAGCCTGAGGGCAGGTGCAGCTTGTGTGCCAGGAACCACAATCCTGGTGAGTACTTTGGAATACTCCCTCTGTACTAAAATCATCTCCTCTTATGCCCAAGCCTTCAGTAAAGGTACTGAATTGGATTAAAATGTACTACCTGGTCTTAGCAGGTGTGATCCAGAAGTCAGCTGGAGCCTGACCATGCCTTGAACTCTACATGAGGTTGGCTCATTGTGAGTCCAGAGGGTGGGCCACAGCCCTCAGCAGGATGTCCTGTTGTGTGGTCTGGGGATGGCCAATGCCTTCCCAAGTTTTCTGCACATTCCCAGGGCAGGGCTGCTGACACCTCCACGGCCTCTGCTTTTCCCATGGTGCCGCTTGTCAGTTACTTGTCTCCTCTTCCCGGAGTCCTATAGAGACCCCCCTGCCCTCAAGGTGTCATGGGCATTTCTGAAGCTCAGGGACTGCAGAGAGACAGGGAGATTTCACATCACAGAAGCACAAGCTTCCATCGGACATCTGCACAGCTGAAATGGCCCACGGCCGCCCTGTCCCCGCGGAACATCCCGAGGCCGGCCCCCACAGGAGCCAGCCTCTTGCAGGCAGGCTTCTCTCACCTTCTGCCTTCCTGGCCCTTCTCTCTGCCCCTCCTCTTTCCTCCCTCACAGCAGCTGAAGCCTCTGCGTGGTGGCCCAGGTGCCTGCCGATGTCCGCCTCATCTGCTCCACCATCTGCCCTAACAGTTACCAAGGTGTTTCCCAGCTACGAGGACCTTTGCTGCCAGTTGTCACAATGAAAATGTTTTTCCTCTGTTTCAGCTGGGCCTTGGGGAATTAGAGTGATGCTTGGGTCCATCCTTGGGTGCAGTGGCTCAGGAAGCATGTGCATCCCAGAAAAGCTAGTTCCCCGGTGGCCAGAAGGAAGAAAGGAGAGGTGGCTGGCTAAAGTGACCAGCAACCAGGTAGAGGCGGTGGTTGTGTGAATCCTGGAGCATCATGCGGGGTTTCTGAGGTGGGCAAAATAATCTCCCCCATCCCAATATGTCCAGGTACAAATCTCAAGAACCGGTGAGTATGTTAAGGCAAATTAAGGTTGTCAATGGAATTAAGGTTGCCAATTATCCTGGATTATCCTAGTAGGTCCAATGTAATCACAAGAGTTCTTGAAGGTAGAGAGTGGGGCAGGAGAGACAGAGGGATAGAATGTTAGAAGGACTCAATCCACTGTTACTGGGCTTGAAGATGGAAGAAGGGGCGATGAGCCAAGGGCTGCAGGCAGAACCGGCTCTGGAAGCTGGAAAGGCAGAGAAACAGGCTGTCCCCTAGAGCCTCCAGGAGGACACAGTCCTGCCAGCACCCTGATTTTAGCCCAGTGAGACTTGTGTTGGGCTTCTAATCTACAGAACTGTAAGATAATAAATTTGTGTTAGTTTAAGCCACGTAATATATGGCAATGTGCTACAGCAGGAAGGGGAAATAAACACATCTTCCCAGACACTATCAGGGGACAAGAACCTGGCAAAAACCTGCACATCCTGTGTCCCTCAGGTGACCATAATGAGGGCACTAAAGAGCAGGATCTCCTAGGAAGCTGGAGAGGCTGGAAGCATCCAGGATACACATCTGTCCCGGCTGGATCTTCTTAAAAACCAGGAGTGTGAGTAGGTGTGAGTCTGCACATGACCAGGAGATGAAGGCTGTCAGTCCCCTCCATCACCCCTGTCTCCTGGAACCACCTTCCTGGTGGGGGATTCCCAAGGCAAGTCCTCAGCCTGAGCGGCTCCAAGGTCTGATGAGCAGGCCTGTGGAGCAAGTTTATGTTAGCTAAGCTCATTCTGGAAACCACAGCTTCCCACTGGCTTCTGATCAACAGGACCTTGTCTTGCCCAGGTCAAGACATCCAGGAAGCCAAATCATAACAGAGGGCTTCTGAGCAAGTTCCGAGATGCAAAGGTTTCAGAGCCCTGACTATGCAGCCCCGTAATCATGCCCACAACAGCTGCCCCTGGCATCAGGTGGGCCGCATGCATCCTTGCACCTGGTCTTCTTGCCCACTCCCCTGACACAGTGTAGATGGCACTGCCAAAACCCTGTCCAAGCCAGAACTTTCTCTGTGTTTCCACAGTGACAGAGCCAAGCCCCTGCTCTGGGCTGGCTGTCATTCTGTGTCCTGAAGAGGACTTGGCTTAACTGTCTTCTAGTTCATTTCCTGTTGGATTTAAAGCTTGGCTTTCAGACTTCAGTCTTAGTTCCCTCCTTTCCATGCCACTGGCAGAAGCCTCCTGGTTAAACTTGTTTTTATTTTTTGTGGGTAATAGTAGATATATATATTTATGGGGTACATGAGATTTTGATATAGGCATACAATGTGTAATAATCACATCTGGGTAAATGAGGTATCCATCAACTAAAGCATTCATCCTTTGTGTTACAAATAATTCAGTTATACTCTTTTAGCTATTTTTAAATGTACAATTAAATTATCATTGACTATAGTCACCCTGTTGTGCTATCAAATACTAGGTCTTGTTTATTCTTTCTGTTTTTTTGTACCCACTAACCAAGGCCAATAATTATTACTTTAATAAATGCTTTCTTAAAGGTGTTAGTGTTTTTTAAGCATTCGATTTAGTTTGTGTTTGGAATTCAAAGTTAGCACAAACGGCTTCCATGCCACTTGCACTCTTTAAAAAAAAATCATGACAGACATCACTAATCAATTACTGTACTCTTTCTCCCTGAGCCTGGAGTGCCCCAGGAATCCTTAATATAGTCTTCTAAGTAGTCCTCAGCTAACAATTGGAAATGGCAAGTGAAAAGAAACTAACATGTCATCCCTTAATGCAATTACAGTTAGGGACAGAGTCATCTTTTGAATTCCTCCCACTATGTTTATTCCTTTACTATGTGACAGTAATTCTGTCACCAAGAGCTAGCATCCCAACTCAATACACCATTTCTGTGAAATTACAATCTCCATCTACTTTGAGTGGCAAAGAAAAGAATAATTCGCAATCCACTGTTGAAATTTTGTCAGATAATGCAAACAACAAATGTTGTTAGCTGTCGAACGATTTTGTGTTATTTCCTTAAGGAAATTTCTCCTCATTTTTACCCAGTAGAAAGGTCTTGACTTCCTATTTTCCATGTCTCCTTGATGTGACAGCATATCTAAGGCCTTGTTATGGGCACATGTGACAGTGGATCAGATGCTTTTAGGAAAGAAAGTGGCTTTCACACAGATTCCTTGCTCAACTTATATCATTGTACATAATTCCCACAACCCAAACACAGCCTTTTCTCACCTCACATTTTCTTCAGCCTGTTAAGACAGTTGCAGTGATGGAATTTAGTCCCACGTTAGCGGTACCACTACTCAAGGGCCGATTAAACATCCACTCAATGGAAACTTCTTAGAATTGTAAAGCAAAACCAAATGCAATTCAAGTGTAGAGAATGATTACACTTAACATGGTAGACCGTAAAGGAGACTCACATGGGAAAATGCAGCCAGAAAATATTATACCAGTGTCTTTTTGTTTTGTTTTGTTTGACAGGGACTTGTTGAATCACCCAGGCTGGAGTGTGCCTGCAGTGGTGTGATCACGGCTCTCTGCAGCCTTGACCTCCCGGGCTCAAGCAATCCTCCCACCTTAGCCCGCTGAGTAGCTGGGGCTACAGGTGTGTGACACCACATCTGGCTAATTTTTTAATTTTTTTGTAGAATCAGGGTCTCACTATGTTGCCGAGTTTGGTCTCAGGCTTCTGGCCTCAAGTGATTCTCACTCTTCAGCCTCCCAAAGTGCTGAGATTCTAGGCATGAGCTGCCATACCCAACTATACCAGTGTCTTTAAACTAGAGGATTCTTAATTCTCCTTCGGAGAATCCCAATACCTAGGACAGCGGGAGGTCCTGTTCTAACATTCACCTGAAAGCAAGATTTTATTACCACATTTATTTTATTTACTTTATTTGTTGATTTATTGAGATAGACTGTCGCTCTGTTGCAGTGCAGTGGTGAAATCTCAGCTCACTGCAACCTCTGCCTCTTGGGTTCAAAGGATTTTCCTGCCTCAGCCTCCCGAGTACCTGGGACTATAGACACGCACCACCACACCTGGCTAATTTTTTGTATTTTTAGTAGAGATGGAAGTTTCACCATGTTGGCCAGGCTGGTCTTGAACTCTTGACTTCAAGTAATCCACCCCCCACCCTTGGCCTCCCAAAGTGTTGGGATTATAGGCGTGAACTCCTGGCCATCTGTTAAGTTTTTTAAATATCAAACTTGCAGAAAAGTTGAGAAGCAGTTAAACACCCATTTACCCTTCACTATATATATATATATATATATATATATATATATATACACACACACATATATATATATACACACATATATATATATATATATATATATTTTTTTTTTTTTGCTGAAGCATTTGGGGTAAGTTGCAGACATATGCTCACTTCACCCCTAGATACTTCACCTGCAGCTCCTAAAAGAAGAACATTCTCTTACATAACCCAATACCATGGTCACAATGAAGAAATTTAACGTTTAACGTGGATACAATATTATCTAATAATCTGTATTTTTAAAAAATCTTTGTCTTGCATCTAATCATGGTTCTCACATTATATTTGACTGTTTAATACCTTTTCAACTAGAGCTGTCTCCCCCCATTTTTTTGTCTTTCATGTCATTGACATTCTTGGAGAGCCTAATGGACTATTCTGCAATCTCTATTTGCCTAATTACTGCCTCATGATGTAATTCAAATTAAAACATTTTTCTTTTTTTTTTTCAGTTCTAAGATCCCCTGTGGATGCCTGAAACTGCAGAGAGTACCAAGCCTGACTGCCGCCAATTACAAGAAGTTTCTGTTCAGGTCTTCCACCCACGAATGTATGCCTTTTTCGTCTTAACTAAGCACTTAGCACGCACTGTGGTCATAACTTTTGCAGTTTGAGATACAACAGCAAAACCAGCACACATTCTTTTTCTTTCTTTACAATTTCACAATTAGAAATTTTATTCTGACCATAGATCTTGGCAATCTCAGCAAATGATTTTGTTTCTTTAGTTGAGAACTTTTGCCTTTTCGCTTAAAGGAGGCACTTGAGGGCTTGTCTTTGGCATATCTGAATTACTGGCATCACTACGCTTGTGCTTTGGGGCCATTATTTAGTAAAATAAGGGTTCCTAGAACACAGGCACTGCAAGACAGCTTAGCGGGCTAGTGACTAACGGCCGGTGGTGTCTCCAGCATGGATACGCGGGACAAAGGGGTGATTCACATTCTGAGCAGGATGGAGTGGGGCAGAGAGAGATTTCATTGCGCTGCTCACAACAGCGCGTGATTTAAAACTAGTGAATTGTTGGGGGACGGGGAGGGGCGCGGCTGGCCGGTCGTCCCCACGGCCGGCCGCGGCGCTGGAGCCCGGCGAGCCCGCGAAGGGGAAGCTCTTTAAGCTCCTAGGCATTTTCGGTGTTGAAAATTTTCCCTGTGCCCGGGATTCAATATTGTATGGTTCATTAGGATCTGTTGTGGCTGGCTTTGGACACTTTTTTAAATTGTTGTTAACTAGTAGAATTAGAAGATCATGTGATGTTGGAGTAGGAGGATTTATTTTAGTGACTTTGGGATGCTGGTTTCACTGTAGATATAATTATGCAAAGCAAAGAATCCAGGAAAGAATTGCCAGAGAAGGAATGAAAAATAAGATATTATATGAAAATACCCACCTTGATCCTGAAAGAAAACAAAGCAAGAGCAACAGCAGCAATTGAACAACCTTGAGCAGAGAAAACCAGACTCCCTCAAGTCAGCGTGAACAAAGCTAAGTTCAACCACGGGAAACATTTTGTGTACAATCAGGTCTCAATCAAGTAAATAAAATGTGTTTAAGTTGTAATAAATAAATAAATAAAACTTTTGAATTGTTTATTTGTAGAGTTTTAAATTGAATATTTTCAGGCTGTGGCTAAAACTCAGGATAGTGAAACCACACGTAAGAGAGTACTACTGTTATCACATCAGCAGGCATGTAATGTTAGTCTCATTTGTAAACCTAACTTTAAAAAATTTTTTAAAAATAGTTAGGGGTACAAAGTAGGCGTATATATTTATGGAATATATGAGATGTTTTAATACAGACATGCAATTGGAAAATCATGGAGAATGGGGTATCCATTCCCCTCAAGCATTTATCCTCTCTATTACAAACAATCCAATTATACTCTTTTAGTTATTTTTAAATGTTCAGTTAAGTTATTATTGACTATAGTCACCCTGTTGTGCTATCAAATAGTAGGTCTTATTCATTCTTTCTGGTTTTTTTGTACCCAGTAACCATTCCTACCTCCCTCTGGCAGCGCCCCCACTCCTGTAACCACCCCCACTCCTGTAACCACCCCCACTCCTGTGACCACCCCCACTCCTGTGACCACCCCCACTCCTGTGACCACCACCACTCCTCTTCCCAAACTCTGGTAACCATCCTAACTGTCTACCTCCATGAGTTCAATTTTTTCGATTTTTAGATCCTACAAGTAAGTGAGAACATGCAATGTTTGTCTTTTATTTTATAAACCTAATTTTGATCATTTAGTTAAGATGATGTCCAAAATGTCTCTCCACTGTAATTAACACATAATCTGCAAAGCACCCATCGACATTATTGACTGAATCAGTGATAACCAGGGTCTTTACAAAATAGTTGTAATCTAATTCTATCATTCCTTCTATCTTTATTAGCAGGCGTTCTTCCATGAAGACACACTGAAATCTTGGTTTATAACTGTCATAAATCACATTTCAAGCAGCAGGAACTCTCCCACTGGAAATACAATGAGAAGCACAGTGTGCTGTGCGAGGTCACAGCAGTTCCAAAAATGGAAATCGCCATAGTTTTGGTTCCCACTTTTCTTCCTCCTCCTCACGCTTTTTCTCCTCCAACTGCTCCATTTATCAAATACTTTGTTGCCAGTGTTGTGGTTTAAGGGCTTCAAACAGGCCAGACATCTGGCTCACACCTGTAATCCCAGCACTTTGGGAGGCCAAGGCAGGCAGATCGCTTCAGCCCAGGAGTTGGAGACCAGCCTGGGCAACATGGTGAAGCCCTGTCTCTAGAAAAAAAATTTAAAAATTAGCTGGGCGTGGTGGTGCACGTGTATAGTCCCAGCTACTCAGGAGGCAGAGACAGGAGGATCGCCTGAGCCCAGGGAGATCAAGGCTGCAGTGAGCTGTGATTGCACCACTGCACTCCAGCCTGGGCAACAGAGTGAAACTCTGTCTCAACAAAATAAAAATAAAAAACAAAAAAGAAAGTTGCTTTACATACATAAAATCATTTAGTTATTCCCAACAACCCTGTGAGGTAGGTGATAGCAGACCCATTTTTCAGATAAGGAAACTGAAACATAGAGAAGCAACTTGCCCAAGGTCATCCAGTGAGTGACAGACTTGGGGTTTGAACTCAGATGCATTTGATTTCGAAAGTCATGTTCCTGCCCAGCCACATTGCTAAAGCACTGCACTATTTTTTTTTTTTTGCATGCACAGAAAACAATCACAGCAATAGTAATCCTTGATTTTTGTTGATTGCTAAACAACCCTTCATCCTTCTCTCTGAGTATTAGCAATGCAAAAGTCCAGAAGAATTGCATCAAAATAGTGACTATGGTTTCGTAGATCATTTTCATTTTTGTCTTTAAACACTTACCTGTATTTCCCAAGTTATCTACAATGCACAGGCATTGGTTTTGTGAGACAGATATATGAAGTGTTTTTGAAGAGAAATAGGGGTTTGGACATATATTTGACATAGATGTCAAACTCAGAAAAGCTCTCCCTGGGGGTTGCCTGTCCCTATCAGAGCCTGGATCACAGAGTAGACCTACCAGTACGTGCCTGGGCTTAGGTGCTGGCAAGAGGCAATTTAACAATATATATGACTTATTCTACACCAAACCAATGGAGGAAAGATCATAATTCAACCAATGGCCCATCGTCCCAGAGGCTTAATCACAAACTGGCTTTGTACAAGACTCCGGGAAGCTGTCAAGGTCAGGGAAGCCTGAGCGTTGGACCTCAAATTGCTTACAAACTAAGCTCAAGACAAAGAAACATACAGGAAACAACTTTTGAGACTGACAAGATAAGAAATGTGCAGTGCCAGTATAAGAGGATTGACCAGCAGCCAGGAAGGTAAGGTACAGAAGCTACTGAGGCTTCCAGTAATTTCTAAAAGGGAAGTCAGAATCATAGACCTGAAAGCCATTACTCTGAGTTTTTATGATTCTGGGCCTCTGTAACTTTCCCGTGTCTTACTTTTGTTACTCAAATGTTTCCCTACAGTCTTTAGCAAAGAAAAAAAAAATACCTTGCGAAGGAGAAAAAGAATTAGTAGGGAGACAGAATCCCAGTACAAAACCACAAATACTTCTGAATGACAAAAAAAAAATAAATCACCATAAGACAGCTCCAACAACAGCCTCCAACAGTAAAGAGTCGTTACTACCATCTTTACAAGGAAAAACGCTGAACAAACTGAAAAGCAACAACTTTTCTTAGATGCTGCAGAGAATGGCAGTCAAAGCACCCACCCTAAAAACAGAAGAGACAGAGGAATGCAGAGAACCACAACTTACCTTCCAGAAGCAGAAGCCACCCTGGAGCCGGCAACTTGTAGGAGCACTTACATGGTAGCTGATAAATTGCTGGTGGCTGAGTGTTTGGACTAGCTTAAGTGTTATAAACTCCTGGGGTCCCTGTAGTAGGGAAGCTCCATATTTTCCTGGGGTTACCTCCAGGAAGGTCACCAGTTTCTCACTGTGAAGACAGGAGAAAAATCCTCAGGTTTCAGGCAAGAGGAGAGGAAAAGTAACCATTTAAAACCATGCCCAGCGGAAAAGTAACCATTTTGAAAGCCCAGAGCATTCTGTTCTCCTTAAGTGTTCTCATCAAAGGACACTGCCTTACCAGGGCCTTATCTGCCCTAGGGGAAGGGCAGTGAGATAACTTCAGCCCCCCTCTAGCCTTCCAGTCTCCATCAGGGGAGAAAAAGAGAAAGGCCATAGCAGGGACTCGACCCACTGAGATTTAATTGTAAGATTACACAATGCCTCTCCTCCCCAGTACCTTATGGTATGAGTTTGCTAGGGCTGCCATAAAATATCACACACTGGGTGGCTGAACCAACAGAGATGTATTATCTCACAGTTCTGGAGCCTGGAAGTTGTCAGGGCTATGTCCCTTCTGAAGGTGCTGGGAAGGAACCTTCCTTGCCTCCTAGTTTCTTGTGGTTGCTGGCAATTCTCAGCATTCTTTGGCTTGGAGCTGCTTCATTCCAACCTCTGCCTGTACCATCACATGGCCTTCTCTCTGGAGGAGAGTCAAAATTTGACCTCTACCTTATTAGGGCTTTCAATGGGGCCTGAGAATTAAACAGACGTAGACAGATGAACAGAAGTATACAAATGTATTTAATATAAGCTTTATGTGTCATAGGAGCCTTCATAAGAAAATTGTCTTAGTCCATTTTGTGCTATTATAACAGAATATCACAGACCAGGTAATTTATAAAGAATAGAAATTTATTTTTTGCAGTTCTGGAGCCTGGGAAGTTCAAGATCATGGCACCGGCAGGTTCATTGTCTGGTAAGGATCCAGACTCTGGGTTCAAGAGGGCGCTTTGAGTGGTGCGTCTTCCCAAGGGGATGAACGCTGGGTCCTCATGCGGTAGAAAAGCGGAGTGGGTGATGCTTTTTATAACATCATTAATTCATTCACAAGAGTGGAGTTCTCATGACTTAAACACCTCCCAACACTGTTGCACTGGGAATTATGTTTCCAATATATGAGTTTTGGGGGACAGCAGACATGAAGACCTTTCAAAAAAAGTAATCAGAGTTAAACCTTTATATACTGAGTTGGGCAAAGAATAGTAAAACTCTGAAAATATGATGAGCCAAAGGGGTTTGTGCTAGGGTGGTGATTTGGGTAGAAAAGTGACTAGGAAGACAAATGTCAGGTTAACAAAGTTTGTTTGTGTAGTTTTCTCCCAGTTTCAACTTTTTGTCCTTGATGATAAGAACGTTACTTTCCTCCTGGTATAGGGAAGACAACTTCCGTATGGAAGGTTTTATCTTCCTTCCAGGAGGATTTTACCTTCCAGGAGGGTTTTGCCTTCCAAGAGGGTTTTATCTCCTGCTTTTAGGAAAAACAAAAAAAAAAAGGAGGGCCAGAGTAACCTCTTGAACCTGCTATTTAAGTGCCTTTAATGCAAAATAATCCCTGCATCAAAATGACACATTTTGGGGTGAAATGCTCTGAATTCCTTCACCTCTGTGTCTTTGTGTCTATGTATCCTCCCCTATTTTTATAAGACCATGTCATTGGATTTAAAGACAGCTCTAATCCAGCAAGACCTCATCTTAATTTCACTACTTCCATCTGCAAAAACCCTATTTCCAAATAGACTCATATTCTGAGTCTCCAGGTGAACAGGAATTTGTGGGGGGGACATTCACCCCACATCAACAGGCTCCAGTATAATAAAAGTAGACTATAACTGAAAGAGTTATTTAAGACAGAGTTCTTGGCTAGGCACAATGACTCATGCCTGTAACCCCAGCTCTTTGGGAGGCTGAGGCGGGTGGATCACTTGAGGTCAAGCATTCAAGACCAGCCTGACGAACATGGTGAAACCCTGTCTCTCCTAAAAATACAAAAGTTAGGCAGATGTGTTGGTGGGCGCCTGTAATCCCACCTACTCAGGAAGTTGAAGCAGGAGAACTGCTTGACCCTGAGAGATGGAGGTTGCAGTAAGCCAAGATGGCGCCACTGCGCTCCAGCCTGGGCAACGAGAGCAAAATTCCATCTCAAAAAAAAAAGAAAAAATAATTCTTAGGGAAACCCAAAACAATACAAGGGAAAACAAAACAAACAAAAACACCTGAAACTAGAGGAAACTAAAGTTTCTGGCACCTACAGCTATAGGAAACACTAAACATGGCCCAGCTCCTAGTCAGATTAACATAAAACCTCACACTATAAATCCAATTTACCTCGGGTCCTACTGTCATATAAATCATGTCCAGCTTTCAACCAAAAATCACAAAACATACTAAAAGGCAGTTAAAAACTGTCAACCTCCAGCTAGCACAGGACGCATCTGACATAATATCACATGACTGCTACTATGGAAGTCACTGTCCTTTAGCTGTATTCTAATTATATAAGGAAATAATTAAAACCCAAACCATGTACTGCTTTATACAGCTAAGGCAATATCCCGAATCATACCAGATGCGTTACTAGCAATATAATGTTACAGTCCTGACTACATATAAGTAAGTATTAAGAGATAAACCCAATTCAGATAACACAAAAGGGAGAGAAGTTCTGTAGATGGTAAAATGCTCAGGTTATTGTTAGTGTGTGTAATGGTTAAATTTTATGTCAACTTGGCTAGGCTATAATGCCCAGTTGTTTGGTCAAACATTAGTCTAACTGTTGCTGTGGAGGTATTTTGTACATATGATTAACATCTACAGTCAGTTAACTTTAAGTAAAGGATATTACCCTCAAGAATGTGGGAAAGGCTCATCCAATCTACCAAAGGCCTTAGCAAAAGCTGAGGTTTCCTGGAGAAGAAGAAATTCTGCCTCAAGACTGTAACACAGAAATCTTGCCTGAGTTTCCAGCCTGCCAGCCTGTCCTACAGATTTCAGACTTACCACCTCCCATGATCTCATGAACAAATTCCCTAAAATAAATTTATTTAATGAATATATAAAAAAAAACTGTCAACCTAAATAACAGAGACAGGCTCTCTAAAAGGAAAAGATATTTATTTAGGAATAGAGCATTGCAATGGGAATGCATGTGCCACAGTAAACTGCATACACAAGGAGGAAGAATGAGGAGGATTATATGATTGTTTTGAAATGATTATCATTGGCTACAAGGGTCAGTAACAAAGGTGACACCCATCCAAGGTTGAACATGCAGCTTTACTGCGCAGATTTCCTTGCAGAAGTGTTTTTTTGTGTAAGGTTACAATGGCTTTTGTGCAAGGCTTTGGTTTTTACAGAGTCTTTTGTGACACTTTTGTTATCACGCCAGTCACACAAAGACAAGTACTGTAAAAAAAAATGTCCTAGAGTAGTCAAATTCACAGAGATGAGAAGTATAATTAGTTTTTGTTTCATGGATATAGAATTTCAGTTTTACAAGATGAAAGAGTTCTGAGGAGCTCTAGTATGAATTGGTTTCCAAAATGAACTCATCATGGATGGTGGTGACGGATGCACAACCACATGACTGCCACTGAACGATACACTTCAAAATAGTTAAGATGGTCATTTTTACATTGTTTATATTTCACCACAGTAAGTATGTTTAACTTTTAAAAAGTAAATAAATGAGAGAAGTATTGGGATGCATCATACCATACAAACTCTAATCAAAGAAAGGTGGGGCAACCCATAAATAAATAGATAGAGCAGCCTTCAGAACAAGGAAAATTATAAGGGAAAAAGAAGAACATTACATAGTGATAGAGGGATCAATTCTCCAAGAAAATAGAATAATACTTAACATATATGTACATAACAATGTCAAAATATGTAAGGCAAAAATTAGTAGAATTGCAAGGCAAATTAAAATATCCATTCTTATAGTTAGAGACCTCAACATAAGGTATCAGTAGCTGACAGATCCAATAAAGATATAACTGAACTGAACAGCAGCATCAATCAACAGGACACAATAGACATTTATAAACTAATTCATCCAACAACAGTAGAATACACATTCTTCTCATGCTTACCAGAAATATTCACCATGATAGACCACATTCTGTGCCATATATGGAACATAAACATGTTTAAAAGAATTGAAGATGCAAAAATTCTCAATGAAATATTAACAAATCATTCAATAATATCAGATTTGTCCAACACTGAGATTTATTTCAAGTATGCAAATCTGACTCACATTCTGAAATCAGTTTACGTAATCCATCACATCAACAGGCTCATAAAGAAAAGTCATATGATCACATCAATAAATGCAGAAAAAGCATTTGACAAAATTCAATACCCATTCATGACAAAAAAATACAGCCCCAAATCCTCAGCAAACTAGGAATAGAGAAGAACTCCCTCAACCTGACAAGGAAGAGCTACAAAAAAAACCCTACATTTAACATTAAACTTACTGGTGTAAAACTAGATGTTTTACTGTAAAATCATGAACAAGTCAAGGATGTTCTCTCTCACCAGTCCTTTCTATATCACACTGGAATTCCTACCTAATACACTGCATCGTCAGGCAGTTTCATTGTGTGACTATCATAGGGTTCCTACAATGGCGTAGCCTACTGCACACCTGGGCTATACGGGTTAGCCTGTTTCTGCTAGGCCACAAGCCTGGACAGCATGTTTCTGCACTGAATACTGTAAGCAATCACAACAGAATGGTAAGTATTTGTGTATCTAAACATAGAAAAATACCGTTCAAAATACTGTAGGAAAAATAAAAATATGGTCCACCTGTATAAGGCGCTTACCATGAATGGAGCAGGCAGGACTGGAGGTTGCTCTGGGTGAGTCAGTGAGTGGATGGTGAGTGAATGGGAAGGCCTGGGACATTACTGACCACTGCTGTAGACTTTATAAACACTGTACATTTAGGCTACATCACATTTATGAAAAATTTGTTCTTTCCCCAAGAATAACATAACCTTAGCTTACTGTACTTTTTTTTACTTTACAAACTTTTCAATTTTTAAAAACGTTTGGACTTTTTTGTAATAATATTTAGCATAAAACACCAACACATAGAGCTGCACAAAGCATGTTCTTTGTACCCTTATTCTATGAGCTTTTTCTCTTTTTTTCTTTTTCTTTCCCTTTTTTTTTTTTTTTTTTTTTTTTTGTTCGTTTTTTGTTTTTTGAAACGGAGTCTCCCCTTGTCACCCAGGCTGGAGTGCAATGGTATGTCTTGGCTCACTGCAACCTCCACCTCCCGGATTCATTCTCCTGCCTCAGTCCCCCAAGTAGCTGAGATTACAGGCGCACACCACCATGCCCAGCTAATTTTTGTATTTTTAGTAGAGATGGAGTTTCACCATGTTGGCCAGGTTGGTCTCAAACTCCTGACCTCAGGTGATCTGACTGCCTCAGCCTCCCAAAGTGCTGGGATTACAGGCATAAGCCACCACACCTGGCTAAAAATAAAGTCTTTCTATAAAGCCACCATAAGCAAAGTCAAAAGATAAATGCCAAACTGAAAGAAAAAAAAAAAAACTTCTCTCCACTCATATACAAGCAAATCAGTGAGAAAATGCTAACAACCCAATAGAAAATGGGGAAAGGAGGAGATGAACAGACAGTTCACAGTAAAGGAAAAACAATGATTTTTAAACAATAGAAAATTTTTCTTTTTTTATTTTTTTTTTTTTTTTTTTTTTTTTTTTATTTTGAGACGGAGTCTTGCTCTGTCGCCCAGACTGGAGTGCAGTGGCCGGACCTCAGCTCACTGCAAGCTCCGCCTCCCGGGTTTTAGGCCATTCTCCTGCCTCAGCCTCCGGAGTAGCTGGGACTACAGGCGCCCGCCATCTCGCCCGGCTAGTTTTTTGTACTTTTTTAGTAGAGACGGGGTTTCACCGTGTTAGCCAGGATGGTCTCGATCTCCTGACCTCGTGATCCACCTGTCTCGGCCTCCCAAAGTGCTGGGATTACAGGCTTGAGCCACCGCGCCCGGCAACAATAGAAAATTTTTCAACCAATGTCACTCTTTATTTATTTAGACAGGGTCTTGCTCTGTCGCCCATGCTGAAGTACCATCATAGCTCACTGCAGTCTCTACCTCTTAAGAGGCTCAGGTGATTCTCCTGCCTCAGCCTCCTGAGTTGCTGGGGCTGAAAGTGAGTGCCCTCATGCCCAGCAAATTTTTGTGTATTTTGTAGACACAGGGTTTCACCATTTTGCCCAGGCTGATCTCAAACTCCTGAGCTCAAGCGATCTGCCTGCCTTGGCCTTCCAAAGTGTTACGATTAAAAGCATCAGACACCACGTCCGGCCTCAATGTCACTCTTAATAAGAAACATGCAGGATTAAAAGTACACTGAGGTACCAGTTTCCTCTTATCAGATTGGCACCCATTCAAAAGCTTGATAGCACACGATGTGAGTAAGGTGGGAAATGGTACTCTCAAGCATCATCAGTAGAAATGTAAATGGGTACAATTCTAGTGGGGGAAATTTTGGTAATATTAATCAAGATTACAGCTGTGCAGGCCCTTTGAACCTACAGTTCTACACAAAGAATGTATCCTGGAGATATACTCACGTGTGGAATGACAAATCCACAGTTATTTACTGCAACATTGTTGATCACAAAAAGAGCAGAAACCACTCAAATGTCCATCATTAAGACATTGGTTAAAAAACCATGGGACAGCCAAGTAACGGAATACCATACAGCTGTAAGCAAGAAAAAGGAACTGCTTTATGAGCAGGTGTAGCACAAGCTCCAAAATACATTGTGGAAAAAAAGCACAGAGAAATGTGTATGGTACACTATCGTTTATGAAAAGAAAGAGAAAAAGAAAGGAAGGAAGGAAGGAAGGAAGGAAGGAAGGAAGGAAGGAAGGAAGAAAGAAAGAAAGAAAGAAAGAAAGAAAGAAAGAAAGAAAGAAAG